>NW_026871344.1:0-258067 GCF_028564815.1 Eubalaena glacialis
CCATCAGGAAGAAGAATGAACCACAGGCTCAGCCTGCCCCCCAGAACCAAAATAGGGCCTGAAGCAATCCTGCGCTTTTGCGGCCAGCTCCCAAAAAAGCGAGGAGACAAATGGAGCTCAGGGGCACTGCAATTCACAAACGTGCAGAGTTATAAATGAGAACTCTCGTCCACAAATATATTGAGGGAAGGCAACGAAGAGGATTTGAAAGCAAGGCAGATTTGCAGGAAACAGATTTCAGGAGGTAGATTCGACTCGCCTTTAAAGCACATGAAAAGCGGCAAAACGTTGACAATGATGCCCTTGGCCAAAAAGGGCGTATGCGTTTTTTCCTGAATATATTCAGGAAAAACGCATACGCCCTTTTTGGCCAACCAAGCAAGCCGGAAGGGCAAATCAGCGCTACAAAGAAGTCTCGCTTGCCCTCGGTCAAAAGGGCCATGCTGAACAAAGTGTAAAAACCAGAAAAGCAGGACAGGCCATGGAGACATGGGAGCCTTGCTACGCTAATGGGCGGGATGTAAATTGCCAACAGGCACTCTGGAGATGAGTACGGTGTGTCCTGAAACAAGTAATAAACACAGCGTTGAGAGCATAGGGCACTTCCACTCATGGGCGTATAAATTGGGAAAACTAAAATCAACAAGACACAGGCACCCCAAACTTTACGGCTGATCTGTTTACAAGAACCTCCGCTTCGGTACACCTTCAATATCCCAGGAAATAGAAAAATGGATAAAGAAATGGTGGTACTTGGCACAATGCAATATCACTCAGCCATGAAATCAATGTCATAAGGCTAGTTAGCAGCATGATGAGTGGATTTAGGTACGATGATTCTAAGTGAAATAAGTCACACAGAAAAAGGCACTTATCCTAAGATATCGCTTATAGAGGGAATGTCAAAATCGCTACACTTGAACTGAATTACAAAACAGAACAGAGTCACACCTTTAGAAGACACACTATGGCTGCTTAACCGGAAAGGTGAGGTGGGGTGATGCATAAAACAAGGGTTTCAAATTAGCTCAGAGACCTCTCCATAAGCCAAATATGTAATAGACAAGGCCTATTCCCTGCTCAGTGAACTGGACTCAACACACCCTAGTCACCACACAAGAATATATCTGACTAGTAAGAATCTGAAAACCTATGTATCGATATCTCTCTGCAAGTGAATCAAGAGGGTGTAAAGCGGCATCAACACAGCAGGGAAAAGCAGCCAAGCCCGATTCTAAACATAAATTACTTTAAAAAACCCACAAAACAAAGACAGTGAAAGAGAGAGAAATTCTTACAAAATCCGTTCAGGGTCTATGATGCAACCTGGATTGACCATATCTAGACCCACAGCTGGATGAGACATAAGGCTGGACACTCTTGGGGCTGAGAGGATTGGTGAGGTTGGGTGAGCAAATGCAGATACTTTAAAGTAACACTGCGGGGAACACACCCCATGGGTCTCAAATCTCCAGGTACAAGGGCATCTTCCTACATCAAAACATGCATGGGAAACCCAGAAGATGGTATGCCATGAGATCGGGAAAGGTTTCTAAACTGCACCTCATTTCTCCTCTCCTTGTGCTAGGGTTCACCATTCCAGCTGCTTGACTAACCATCTCCCTACTTGGAGAATCAGCACCTTTAACCTCCTGATTGTACAGGTTGCAATTTGTCCAGAGGATGAACGGGAAGACGCGGAACCAACGAGAGACGAGCCCTAGGTGTTGGGACAGGCATAGGTCACTCCATTTTCTCATCAGGAAGAAGAATGAACCACAGGCTCAGCCTGCCCCCCAGAACCAAAATAGGGCCTGAAGCAATCCTGCGCTTTTGCGGCCAGCTCCCAAAAAAGCGAGGAGACAAATGGAGCTCAGGGGCACTGCAATTCACAAACGTGCAGAGTTATAAATGAGAACTCTCGTCCACAAATATATTGAGGGAAGGCAACGAAGAGGATTTGAAAGCAAGGCAGATTTGCAGGAAACAGATTTCAGGAGGTAGATTCGACTCGCCTTTAAAGCACATGAAAAGCGGCAAAACGTTGACAATGATGCCCTTGGCCAAAAAGGGCGTATGCGTTTTTTCCTGAATATATTCAGGAAAAAACGCATACGCCCTTTTTGGCCAACCAAGCAAGCCGGAAGGGCAAATCAGCGCTACAAAGAAGTCTCGCTTGCCTTCGGTCAAAAGGGCCATGCTGAACAAAGTGTAAAAACCAGAAAAGCAGGACAGGCCATGGAGACATGGGAGCCTTGCTACGCTGATGGGCGGGATGTAAATTGCCAACAGGCACTCTGGAGAAGAGTACGGTGTGTCCTGAAACAAGTAATAAACACAGCGTAGAGAGCATAGGGCACTTCCACTCATGGGCGTATAAATTGGGAAAACTAAAAGTCAACAAGACACAGGCACCCTAAAGTTTACGGCTGCTCTGTTTCCAAGAACCTCCACTTCGGTACACCTTCAATATCCCAGGAAAGAGAAAAATGGATAAAGAAATGGTGGTACTTGGCACAGTGGAATATCACTCAGCCATGAAATCAATGTCATAAGGCTAGTTAGCAGCATGATGAGTGGATTTAGATACGATGATTCTAAGTGAAATAAGTCACACAGAAAAAGACACTTATCCTAAGATATCGCTTATAGAGGGAATGTCAAAATCGCTACACTTGAACTGAATTACAAAACAGAACAGAGTCACACCTTTAGAAGACACACTATGGCTGCTTAACGGGAAAGGTGAGGTGGGGTGATGCATAAAACAAGGGTTTCAAATTAGCTCAGAGACCGCTCCATAAGCAAAATATGTAATAGACAAGGCCTACTCCCTGCTCAGTGAACTGGACTCAACACACCCTAGTCAACACACAAGAATATATCTGACTAGTAAGAATCTGAAAACCTATGTATCGATATCTCTCTGCAAGTGAATCAAGAGGGTGTAAAGCGGCATCAACACAGCAGGGAAAAGCAGCCAAGCCCGATTCTAAACATAAATTACTTTAAAAAACCCACAAAACAAAGACAGTGAAAGAGAGAGAAATTCTTACAAAATCCGTTCAGGGTCTATGATGCAACCTGGATTGACCATATCAAGACCCACAGCTGGATGAGACATAAGGCTGGACACTCTTGGGGCTGAGAGGGTTGGTGAGGTTGGGTGAGCAAATGCAGATACTTTAAAGTAACACTGCGTGGAACACACCCCATGGGTCTCAAATCTCCAGGTACAAGGGAATCTTCCTACATCAAAACATGCATGGGAAACCCAGAAGATGGTATGCCATGAGATCGGGAAAGGTTTCTAAAACGCACCTCATTTCTCCTCTCCTTGTGCTCGGGTTCGCCATTCCAGCCGCTTGACTAACCATCTCCCTACTTGGAGAATCAGCACCTTTAACCTCCTGATTGTACAGGTTGCAATTTGTCCTGAGGATGAACGGGAAGACGCGGAACCAACGAGAGACGAGCCCTAGGTGTTGGGACAGGCATAGGTCACTCCATTTTCCCATCAGGAAGAAGAATGAACCACAGGCTCAGCCTGCCCCCCAGAACCAAAATAGGGCCTGAAGCAATCCTGCGCTTTTGCGGCCAGCTCCCAAAAAAGCGAGGAGACAAATGGAGCTCAGGGGCACTGCAATTCACAAACGTGCAGAGTTATAAATGAGAACTCTCGTCCACAAATATATTGAGGGAAGGCAACGAAGAGGATTTGAAAGCAAGGCAGATTTGCAGGAAACAGATTTCAGGAGGTAGATTCGACTCGCCTTTAAAGCACATGAAAAGCGGCAAAACGTTGACAATGATGCCCTTGGCCAAAAAGGGCGTATGCGTTTTTTCCTGAATATATTCAGGAAAAAACGCATACGCCCTTTTTGGCCAACCAAGCAAGCCGGAAGGGCAAATCAGCGTTACAAAGAAGTCTCGCTTGCCCTCGGTCAAAAGGGCCATGCTGAACAAAGTGTAAATACCAGAAAAGCAGGACAGGCCATGGAGACATGGGAGCCTTGCTACGCTGATGGGCGGGATATAAATTGCCCACAGGCACTCTGGAGAAGAGTCCGGTGTGTCCTGAAACAAGTAATAAACACAGCGTAGAGAGCATAGGGCACTTCCACTCATGGGCGTATAAATTTGGAAAACTAAAAATCAACAAGACACAGGCACCCTAAAGTTTACGGCTGCTCTGTTTCCAAGAACCTCCGCTTCGGTACACCTTCAATATCCCAGGAAAGAGAAAAATGGATAAAGAAATGGTGGTACTTGGCACAATGGAATATCACTCAGCCATGAAATCAATGTCATAAGGCTAGTTAGCAGCATGATGAGTGGATTTAGGTACGATGATTCTAAGTGAAATAAGTCACACAGAAAAAGACATTATCCTAAGATATCGCTTATAGAGGGAATGTCAAAATCGCTACACTTGAACTGAATTACAAAACAGAACAGAGTCACACCTTTAGAAGACACACTATGGCTGCTTAACGGGAAAGGTGAGGTGGGGTGATGCATAAAACAAGGGTTTCAAATTAGCTCAGAGACCGCTCCATAAGCAAAATATGTAATAGACAAGGCCTACTCCCTGCTCAGTGAACTGGACTCAACACACCCTAGTCAACACACAAGAATATATCTGACTAGTAAGAATCTGAAAACCTATGTATCGATATCTCTCTGCAAGTGAATCAAGAGGGTGTAAAGCGGCATCAACACAGCAGGGAAAAGCAGCCAAGCCCGATTCTAAACATAAATTACTTTAAAAAACCCACAAAACAAAGACAGTGAAAGAGAGAGAAATTCTTACAAAATCCGTTCAGGGTCTATGATGCAACCTGGATTGACCATATCAAGACCCACAGCTGGATGAGACATAAGGCTGGACACTCTTGGGGCTGAGAGGGTTGGTGAGGTTGGGTGAGCAAATGCAGATACTTTAAAGTAACACTGCGTGGAACACACCCCATGGGTCTCATATCTCCAGGTACAAGGGAATCTTCCTACATCAAAACATGCATGGGAAACCCAGAAGATGGTATGCCATGAGATCGGGAAAGGTTTCTAAAACGCACCTCATTTCTCCTCTCCTTGTGCTCGGGTTCGCCATTCCAGCCGCTTGACTAACCATCTCCCTACTTGGAGAATCAGCACCTTTAACCTCCTGATTGTACAGGTTGCAATTTGTCCTGAGGATGAACGGGAAGACGCGGAACCAACGAGAGACGAGCCCTAGGTGTTGGGACAGGCATAGGTCACTCCATTTTCCCATCAGGAAGAAGAATGAACCACAGGCTCAGCCTGCCCCCCAGAACCAAAATAGGGCCTGAAGCAATCCTGCGCTTTTGCGGCCAGCTCCCAAAAAAGCGAGGAGACAAATGGAGCTCAGGGGCACTGCAATTCACAAACGTGCAGAGTTATAAATGAGAACTCTCGTCCACAAATATATTGAGGGAAGGCAACGAAGAGGATTTGAAAGCAAGGCAGATTTGCAGGAAACAGATTTCAGGAGGTAGATTCGACTCGCCTTTAAAGCACATGAAAAGCGGCAAAACGTTGACAATGATGCCCTTGGCCAAAAAGGGCGTATGCGTTTTTTCCTGAATATATTCAGGAAAAACGCATACGCCCTTTTTGGCCAACCAAGCAAGCCGGAAGGGCAAATCAGCGCTACAAAGAAGTCTCGCTTGCCCTCGGTCAAAAGGGCCATGCTGAACAAAGTGTAAAAACCAGAAAAGCAGGACAGGCCATGGAGACATGGGAGCCTTGCTACGCTAATGGGCGGGATGTAAATTGCCAACAGGCACTCTGGAGATGAGTACGGTGTGTCCTGAAACAAGTAATAAACACAGCGTTGAGAGCATAGGGCACTTCCACTCATGGGCGTATAAATTGGGAAAACTAAAATCAACAAGACACAGGCACCCCAAACTTTACGGCTGATCTGTTTACAAGAACCTCCGCTTCGGTACACCTTCAATATCCCAGGAAATAGAAAAATGGATAAAGAAATGGTGGTACTTGGCACAATGCAATATCACTCAGCCATGAAATCAATGTCATAAGGCTAGTTAGCAGCATGATGAGTGGATTTAGGTACGATGATTCTAAGTGAAATAAGTCACACAGAAAAAGGCACTTATCCTAAGATATCGCTTATAGAGGGAATGTCAAAATCGCTACACTTGAACTGAATTACAAAACAGAACAGAGGCACACCTTTAGAAGACACACTATGGCTGCTTAACCGGAAAGGTGAGGTGGGGTGATGCATAAAACAAGGGTTTCAAATTAGCTCAGAGACCTCTCCATAAGCCAAATATGTAATAGACAAGGCCTATTCCCTGCTCAGTGAACTGGACTCAACACACCCTAGTCACCACACAAGAATATATCTGACTAGTAAGAATCTGAAAACCTATGTATCGATATCTCTCTGCAAGTGAATCAAGAGGGTGTAAAGCGGCATCAACACAGCAGGGAAAAGCAGCCAAGCCCGATTCTAAACATAAATTACTTTAAAAAACCCACAAAACAAAGACAGTGAAAGAGAGAGAAATTCTTACAAAATCCGTTCAGGGTCTATGATGCAACCTGGATTGACCATATCTAGACCCACAGCTGGATGAGACATAAGGCTGGACACTCTTGGGGCTGAGAGGATTGGTGAGGTTGGGTGAGCAAATGCAGATACTTTAAAGTAACACTGCGTGGAACACACCCCATGGGTCTCAAATCTCCAGGTACAAGGGCATCTTCCTACATCAAAACATGCATGGGAAACCCAGAAGATGGTATGCCATGAGATCGGGAAAGGTTTCTAAACTGCACCTCATTTCTCCTCTCCTTGTGCTAGGGTTCACCATTCCAGCTGCTTGACTAACCATCTCCCTACTTGGAGAATCAGCACCTTTAACCTCCTGATTGTACAGGTTGCAATTTGTCCAGAGGATGAACGGGAAGACGCGGAACCAACGAGAGACGAGCCCTAGGTGTTGGGACAGGCATAGGTCACTCCATTTTCTCATCAGGAAGAAGAATGAACCACAGGCTCAGCCTGCCCCCCAGAACCAAAATAGGGCCTGAAGCAATCCTGCGCTTTTGCGGCCAGCTCCCAAAAAAGCGAGGAAACAAATGGAGCTCAGGGGCACTGCAATTCACAAACGTGCAGAGTTATAAATGAGAACTCTCGTCCACAAATATATTGAGGGAAGGCAACGAAGAGGATTTGAAAGCAAGGCAGATTTGCAGGAAACAGATTTCAGGAGGTAGATTCGACTCGCCTTTAAAGCACATGAAAAGCGGCAAAACGTTGACAATGATGCCCTTGGCCAAAAAGGGCGTATGCGTTTTTTCCTGAATATATTCAGGAAAAAACGCATACGCCCTTTTTGGCCAACCAAGCAAGCCGGAAGGGCAAATCAGCGCTACAAAGAAGTCTTGCTTGCCTTCGGTCAAAAGGGCCATGCTGAACAAAGTGTAAAAACCAGAAAAGCAGGACAGGCCATGGAGACATGGGAGCCTTGCTACGCTGATGGGCGGAATGTAAATTGCCAACAGGCACTCTGGAGAAGAGTACGGTGTGTCCTGAAACAAGTAATAAACACAGCGTAGAGAGCATAGGGCACTTCCACTCATGGGCGTATAAATTGGGAAAACTAAAAGTCAACAAGACACAGGCACCCTAAAGTTTACGGCTGCTCTGTTTCCAAGAACCTCCACTTCGGTACACCTTCAATATCCCAGGAAAGAGAAAAATGGATAAAGAAATGGTGGTACTTGGCACAGTGGAATATCACTCAGCCATGAAATCAATGTCATAAGGCTAGTTAGCAGCATGATGAGTGGATTTAGATACGATGATTCTAAGTGAAATAAGTCACACAGAAAAAGACACTTATCCTAAGATATCGCTTATAGAGGGAATGTCAAAATCGCTACACTTGAACTGAATTACAAAACAGAACAGAGTCACACCTTTAGAAGACACACTATGGCTGCTTAACGGGAAAGGTGAGGTGGGGTGATGCATAAAACAAGGGTTTGAAATTAGCTCAGACACCGCTCCATAAGCAAAATATGTAATAGACAAGGCCTACTCCCTGCTCAGTGAACTGGACTCAACACACCCTAGTCAACACACAAGAATATATCTGACTAGTAAGAATCTGAAAACCTATGTATCGATATCTCTCTGCAAGTGAATCAAGAGGGTGTAAAGCGGCATCAACACAGCAGGGAAAAGCAGCCAAGCCCGATTCTAAACATAAATTACTTTAAAAAACCCACAAAACAAAGACAGTGAAAGAGAGAGAAATTCTTACAAAATCCGTTCAGGGTCTATGATGCAACCTGGATTGACCATATCAAGACCCACAGCTGGATGAGACATAAGGCTGGACACTCTTGGGGCTGAGAGGGTTGGTGAGGTTGGGTGAGCAAATTCAGATACTTTAAAGTAACACTGCGGGGAACACACCCCATGGGTCTCAAATCTCCAGGTACAAGGGCATCTTCATACATCAAAACATGCATGGGAAACCCAGAAGATGGTATGCCAGGATATCGGGAAAGGTTTCTAAAACGCACCTCATTTCTCCTCTCCTTGTGCTCGGGTTCGCCATTCCAGCTGCTTGACTAACCATCTCCCTACTTGGAGAATCAGCACCTTTAACCTCCTGATTGTACAGGTTGCAATTTGTCCTGAGGATGAACGGGAAGACGCGGAACCAACGAGAGACGAGCCCTAGGTGTTGGGACAGGCATAGGTCACTCCATTTTCCCATCAGGAAGAAGAATGAACCACAGGCTCAGCCTGCCCCCCAGAACCAAAATAGGGCCTGAAGCAATCCTGCGCTTTTGCGGCCAGCTCCCAAAAAAGCGAGGAGACAAATGGAGCTCAGGGGCACTGCAATTCACAAACGTGCAGAGTTATAAATGAGAACTCTCGTCCACAAATATATTGAGGGAAGGCAACGAAGAGGATTTGAAAGCAAGGCAGATTTGCAGGAAACAGATTTCAGGAGGTAGATTCGACTCGCCTTTAAAGCACATGAAAAGCGGCAAAACGTTGACAATGATGCCCTTGGCCAAAAAGGGCGTATGCGTTTTTTCCTGAATATATTCAGGAAAAAACGCATACGCCCTTTTTGGCCAACCAAGCAAGCCGGAAGGGCAAATCAGCGCTACAAAGAACTCTCGCTTGCCCTCGGTCAAAAGGGCCATGCTGAACAAACAGTAAAAACCAGAAAAGCAGGACAGGCCATGGAGACATGGGAGCCTTGCTACGCTGATGGGCGGGATGTAAATTGCCAACAGGCACTCTGGAGAAGAGTACGGTGTGTCCTGAAACAAGTAATAAACACAGCGTAGAGAGCATAGGGCACTTCCACTCATGGGCGTATAAATTGGGAAAACTAAAAGTCAACAAGACACAGGCACCCTAAAGTTTACGGCTGCTCTGTTTCCAAGAACCTCCACTTCGGTACACCTTCAATATCCCAGGAAAGAGAAAAATGGATAAAGAAATGGTGGTACTTGGCACAGTGGAATATCACTCAGCCATGAAATCAATGTCATAAGGCTAGTTAGCAGCATGATGAGTGGATTTAGATACGATGATTCTAAGTGAAATAAGTCACACAGAAAAAGACACTTATCCTAAGATATCGCTTATAGAGGGAATGTCAAAATCGCTACACTTGAACTGAATTACAAAACAGAACAGAGTCACACCTTTAGAAGACACACTATGGCTGCTTAACGGGAAAGGTGAGGTGGGGTGATGCATAAAACAAGGGTTTCAAATTAGCTCAGAGACCGCTCCATAAGCAAAATATGTAATAGACAAGGCCTACTCCCTGCTCAGTGAACTGGACTCAACACACCCTAGTCAACACACAAGAATATATCTGACTAGTAAGAATCTGAAAACCTATGTATCGATATCTCTCTGCAAGTGAATCAAGAGGGTGTAAAGCGGCATCAACACAGCAGGGAAAAGCAGCCAAGCCCGATTCTAAACATAAATTACTTTAAAAAACCCACAAAACAAAGACAGTGAAAGAGAGAGAAATTCTTACAAAATCCGTTCAGGGTCTATGATGCAACCTGGATTGACCATATCAAGACCCACAGCTGGATGAGACATAAGGCTGGACACTCTTGGGGCTGAGAGGGTTGGTGAGGTTGGGTGAGCAAATGCAGATACTTTAAAGTAACACTGCGTGGAACACACCCCATGGGTCTCAAATCTCCAGGTACAAGGGAATCTTCCTACATCAAAACATGCATGGGAAACCCAGAAGATGGTATGCCATGAGATCGGGAAAGGTTTCTAAAACGCACCTCATTTCTCCTCTCCTTGTGCTCGGGTTCGCCATTCCAGCCGCTTGACTAACCATCTCCCTACTTGGAGAATCAGCACCTTTAACCTCCTGATTGTACAGGTTGCAATTTGTCCTGAGGATGAACGGGAAGACGCGGAACCAACGAGAGACGAGCCCTAGGTGTTGGGACAGGCATAGGTCACTCCATTTTCCCATCAGGAAGAAGAATGAACCACAGGCTCAGCCTGCCCCCCAGAACCAAAATAGGGCCTGAAGCAATCCTGCGCTTTTGCGGCCAGCTCCCAAAAAAGCGAGGAGACAAATGGAGCTCAGGGGCACTGCAATTCACAAACGTGCAGAGTTATAAATGAGAACTCTCGTCCACAAATATATTGAGGGAAGGCAACGAAGAGGATTGAAAGCAAGGCAGATTTGCAGGAAACAGATTTCAGGAGGTAGATTCGACTCGCCTTTAAAGCACATGAAAAGCGGCAAAACGTTGACAATGATGCCCTTGGCCAAAAAGGGCGTATGCGTTTTTTCCTGAATATATTCAGGAAAAAACGCATACGCCCTTTTTGGCCAACCAAGCAAGCCGGAAGGGCAAATCAGCGCTACAAAGAAGTCTCGCTTGCCCTCGGTCAAAAGGGCCATGCTGAACAAAGTGTAAATACCAGAAAAGCAGGACAGGCCATGGAGACATGGGAGCCTTGCTACGCTGATGGGCGGGATATAAATTGCCAACAGGCACTCTGGAGAAGAGTCCGGTGTGTCCTGAAACAAGTAATAAACACAGCGTAGAGAGCATAGGGCACTTCCACTCATGGGCGTATAAATTTGGAAAACTAAAAATCAACAAGACACAGGCACCCTAAAGTTTACGGCTGCTCTGTTTCCAAGAACCTCCGCTTCGGTACACCTTCAATATCCCAGGAAAGAGAAAAATGGATAAAGAAATGGTGGTACTTGGCACAATGGAATATCACTCAGCCATGAAATCAATGTCATAAGGCTAGTTAGCAGCATGATGAGTGGATTTAGGTACGATGATTCTAAGTGAAATAAGTCACACAGAAAAAGACATTATCCTAAGATATCGCTTATAGAGGGAATGTCAAAATCGCTACACTTGAACTGAATTACAAAACAGAACAGAGTCACACCTTTAGAAGACACACTATGGCTGCTTAACGGGAAAGGTGAGGTGGGGTGATGCATAAAACAAGGGTTTGAAATTAGCTCAGACACCGCTCCATAAGCAAAATATGTAATAGACAAGGCCTACTCCCTGCTCAGTGAACTGGACTCAACACACCCTAGTCAACACACAAGAATATATCTGACTAGTAAGAATCTGAAAACCTATGTATCGATATCTCTCTGCAAGTGAATCAAGAGGGTGTAAAGCGGCATCAACACAGCAGGGAAAAGCAGCCAAGCCCGATTCTAAACATAAATTACTTTAAAAAACCCACAAAACAAAGACAGTGAAAGAGAGAGAAATTCTTACAAAATCCGTTCAGGGTCTATGATGCAACCTGGATTGACCATATCAAGACCCACAGCTGGATGAGACATAAGGCTGGACACTCTTGGGGCTGAGAGGGTTGGTGAGGTTGGGTGAGCAAATGCAGATACTTTAAAGTAACACTGCGTGGAACACACCCCATGGGTCTCATATCTCCAGGTACAAGGGAATCTTCCTACATCAAAACATGCATGGGAAACCCAGAAGATGGTATGCCATGAGATCGGGAAAGGTTTCTAAAACACACCTCATTTCTCCTCTCCTTGTGCTCGGGTTCGCCATTCCAGCCGCTTGACTAACCATCTCCCTACTTGGAGAATCAGCACCTTTAACCTCCTGATTGTACAGGTTGCAATTTGTCCTGAGGATGAACGGGAAGACGCGGAACCAACGAGAGACGAGCCCTAGGTGTTGGGACAGGCATAGGTCACTCCATTTTCCCATCAGGAAGAAGAATGAACCACAGGCTCAGCCTGCCCCCCAGAACCAAAATAGGGCCTGAAGCAATCCTGCGCTTTTGCGGCCAGCTCCCAAAAAAGCGAGGAGACAAATGGAGCTCAGGGGCACTGCAATTCACAAACGTGCAGAGTTATAAATGAGAACTCTCGTCCACAAATATATTGAGGGAAGGCAACGAAGAGGATTTGAAAGCAAGGCAGATTTGCAGGAAACAGATTTCAGGAGGTAGATTCGACTCGCCTTTAAAGCACATGAAAAGCGGCAAAACGTTGACAATGATGCCCTTGGCCAAAAAGGGCGTATGCGTTTTTTCCTGAATATATTCAGGAAAAACGCATACGCCCTTTTTGGCCAACCAAGCAAGCCGGAAGGGCAAATCAGCGCTACAAAGAAGTCTCGCTTGCCCTCGGTCAAAAGGGCCATGCTGAACAAAGTGTAAAAACCAGAAAAGCAGGACAGGCCATGGAGACATGGGAGCCTTGCTACGCTAATGGGCGGGATGTAAATTGCCAACAGGCACTCTGGAGATGAGTACGGTGTGTCCTGAAACAAGTAATAAACACAGCGTTGAGAGCATAGGGCACTTCCACTCATGGGCGTATAAATTGGGAAAACTAAAATCAACAAGACACAGGCACCCCAAACTTTACGGCTGATCTGTTTACAAGAACCTCCGCTTCGGTACACCTTCAATATCCCAGGAAATAGAAAAATGGATAAAGAAATGGTGGTACTTGGCACAATGCAATATCACTCAGCCATGAAATCAATGTCATAAGGCTAGTTAGCAGCATGATGAGTGGATTTAGGTACGATGATTCTAAGTGAAATAAGTCACACAGAAAAAGGCACTTATCCTAAGATATCGCTTATAGAGGGAATGTCAAAATCGCTACACTTGAACTGAATTACAAAACAGAACAGAGGCACACCTTTAGAAGACACACTATGGCTGCTTAACCGGAAAGGTGAGGTGGGGTGATGCATAAAACAAGGGTTTCAAATTAGCTCAGAGACCTCTCCATAAGCCAAATATGTAATAGACAAGGCCTATTCCCTGCTCAGTGAACTGGACTCAACACACCCTAGTCACCACACAAGAATATATCTGACTAGTAAGAATCTGAAAACCTATGTATCGATATCTCTCTGCAAGTGAATCAAGAGGGTGTAAAGCGGCATCAACACAGCAGGGAAAAGCAGCCAAGCCCGATTCTAAACATAAATTACTTTAAAAAACCCACAAAACAAAGACAGTGAAAGAGAGAGAAATTCTTACAAAATCCGTTCAGGGTCTATGATGCAACCTGGATTGACCATATCTAGACCCACAGCTGGATGAGACATAAGGCTGGACACTCTTGGGGCTGAGAGGATTGGTGAGGTTGGGTGAGCAAATGCAGATACTTTAAAGTAACACTGCGTGGAACACACCCCATGGGTCTCAAATCTCCAGGTACAAGGGCATCTTCCTACATCAAAACATGCATGGGAAACCCAGAAGATGGTATGCCATGAGATCGGGAAAGGTTTCTAAACTGCACCTCATTTCTCCTCTCCTTGTGCTAGGGTTCACCATTCCAGCTGCTTGACTAACCATCTCCCTACTTGGAGAATCAGCACCTTTAACCTCCTGATTGTACAGGTTGCAATTTGTCCAGAGGATGAACGGGAAGACGCGGAACCAACGAGAGACGAGCCCTAGGTGTTGGGACAGGCATAGGTCACTCCATTTTCTCATCAGGAAGAAGAATGAACCACAGGCTCAGCCTGCCCCCCAGAACCAAAATAGGGCCTGAAGCAATCCTGCGCTTTTGCGGCCAGCTCCCAAAAAAGCGAGGAAACAAATGGAGCTCAGGGGCACTGCAATTCACAAACGTGCAGAGTTATAAATGAGAACTCTCGTCCACAAATATATTGAGGGAAGGCAACGAAGAGGATTTGAAAGCAAGGCAGATTTGCAGGAAACAGATTTCAGGAGGTAGATTCGACTCGCCTTTAAAGCACATGAAAAGCGGCAAAACGTTGACAATGATGCCCTTGGCCAAAAAGGGCGTATGCGTTTTTTCCTGAATATATTCAGGAAAAAACGCATACGCCCTTTTTGGCCAACCAAGCAAGCCGGAAGGGCAAATCAGCGCTACAAAGAAGTCTCGCTTGCCTTCGGTCAAAAGGGCCATGCTGAACAAAGTGTAAAAACCAGAAAAGCAGGACAGGCCATGGAGACATGGGAGCCTTGCTACGCTGATGGGCGGGATGTAAATTGCCAACAGGCACTCTGGAGAAGAGTACGGTGTGTCCTGAAACAAGTAATAAACACAGCGTAGAGAGCATAGGGCACTTCCACTCATGGGCGTATAAATTGGGAAAACTAAAAGTCAACAAGACACAGGCACCCTAAAGTTTACGGCTGCTCTGTTTCCAAGAACCTCCACTTCGGTACACCTTCAATATCCCAGGAAAGAGAAAAATGGATAAAGAAATGGTGGTACTTGGCACAGTGGAATATCACTCAGCCATGAAATCAATGTCATAAGGCTAGTTAGCAGCATGATGAGTGGATTTAGATACGATGATTCTAAGTGAAATAAGTCACACAGAAAAAGACACTTATCCTAAGATATCGCTTATAGAGGGAATGTCAAAATCGCTACACTTGAACTGAATTACAAAACAGAACAGAGTCACACCTTTAGAAGACACACTATGGCTGCTTAACGGGAAAGGTGAGGTGGGGTGATGCATAAAACAAGGGTTTGAAATTAGTTCAGACACCGCTCCATAAGCAAAATATGTAATAGACAAGGCCTACTCCCTGCTCAGTGAACTGGACTCAACACACCCTAGTCAACACACAAGAATATATCTGACTAGTAAGAATCTGAAAACCTATGTATCGATATCTCTCTGCAAGTGAATCAAGAGGGTGTAAAGCGGCATCAACACAGCAGGGAAAAGCAGCCAAGCCCGATTCTAAACATAAATTACTTTAAAAAACCCACAAAACAAAGACAGTGAAAGAGAGAGAAATTCTTACAAAATCCGTTCAGGGTCTATGATGCAACCTGGATTGACCATATCAAGACCCACAGCTGGATGAGACATAAGGCTGGACACTCTTGGGGCTGAGAGGGTTGGTGAGGTTGGGTGAGCAAATTCAGATACTTTAAAGTAACACTGCGGGGAACACACCCCATGGGTCTCAAATCTCCAGGTACAAGGGCATCTTCATACATCAAAACATGCATGGGAAACCCAGAAGATGGTATGCCAGGATATCGGGAAAGGTTTCTAAAACGCACCTCATTTCTCCTCTCCTTGTGCTCGGGTTCGCCATTCCAGCTGCTTGACTAACCATCTCCCTACTTGGAGAATCAGCACCTTTAACCTCCTGATTGTACAGGTTGCAATTTGTCCTGAGGATGAACGGGAAGACGCGGAACCAACGAGAGACGAGCCCTAGGTGTTGGGACAGGCATAGGTCACTCCATTTTCCCATCAGGAAGAAGAATGAACCACAGGCTCAGCCTGCCCCCCAGAACCAAAATAGGGCCTGAAGCAATCCTGCGCTTTTGCGGCCAGCTCCCAAAAAAGCGAGGAGACAAATGGAGCTCAGGGGCACTGCAATTCACAAACGTGCAGAGTTATAAATGAGAACTCTCGTCCACAAATATATTGAGGGAAGGCAACGAAGAGGATTTGAAAGCAAGGCAGATTTGCAGGAAACAGATTTCAGGAGGTAGATTCGACTCGCCTTTAAAGCACATGAAAAGCGGCAAAACGTTGACAATGATGCCCTTGGCCAAAAAGGGCGTATGCGTTTTTTCCTGAATATATTCAGGAAAAAACGCATACGCCCTTTTTGGCCAACCAAGCAAGCCGGAAGGGCAAATCAGCGCTACAAAGAAGTCTCGCTTGCCCTCGGTCAAAAGGGCCATGCTGAACAAACAGTAAAAACCAGAAAAGCAGGACAGGCCATGGAGACATGGGAGCCTTGCTACGCTGATGGGCGGGATGTAAATTGCCAACAGGCACTCTGGAGAAGAGTACGGTGTGTCCTGAAACAAGTAATAAACACAGCGTAGAGAGCATAGGGCACTTCCACTCATGGGCGTATAAATTGGGAAAACTAAAAGTCAACAAGACACAGGCACCCTAAAGTTTACGGCTGCTCTGTTTCCAAGAACCTCCACTTCGGTACACCTTCAATATCCCAGGAAAGAGAAAAATGGATAAAGAAATGGTGGTACTTGGCACAGTGGAATATCACTCAGCCATGAAATCAATGTCATAAGGCTAGTTAGCAGCATGATGAGTGGATTTAGATACGATGATTCTAAGTGAAATAAGTCACACAGAAAAAGACACTTATCCTAAGATATCGCTTATAGAGGGAATGTCAAAATCGCTACACTTGAACTGAATTACAAAACAGAACAGAGTCACACCTTTAGAAGACACACTATGGCTGCTTAACGGGAAAGGTGAGGTGGGGTGATGCATAAAACAAGGGTTTCAAATTAGCTCAGAGACCGCTCCATAAGCAAAATATGTAATAGACAAGGCCTACTCCCTGCTCAGTGAACTGGACTCAACACACCCTAGTCAACACACAAGAATATATCTGACTAGTAAGAATCTGAAAACCTATGTATCGATATCTCTCTGCAAGTGAATCAAGAGGGTGTAAAGCGGCATCAACACAGCAGGGAAAAGCAGCCAAGCCCGATTCTAAACATAAATTACTTTAAAAAACCCACAAAACAAAGACAGTGAAAGAGAGAGAAATTCTTACAAAATCCGTTCAGGGTCTATGATGCAACCTGGATTGACCATATCAAGACCCACAGCTGGATGAGACATAAGGCTGGACACTCTTGGGGCTGAGAGGGTTGGTGAGGTTGGGTGAGCAAATGCAGATACTTTAAAGTAACACTGCGTGGAACACACCCCATGGGTCTCAAATCTCCAGGTACAAGGGAATCTTCCTACATCAAAACATGCATGGGAAACCCAGAAGATGGTATGCCATGAGATCGGGAAAGGTTTCTAAAACGCACCTCATTTCTCCTCTCCTTGTGCTCGGGTTCGCCATTCCAGCCGCTTGACTAACCATCTCCCTACTTGGAGAATCAGCACCTTTAACCTCCTGATTGTACAGGTTGCAATTTGTCCTGAGGATGAACGGGAAGACGCGGAACCAACGAGAGACGAGCCCTAGGTGTTGGGACAGGCATAGGTCACTCCATTTTCCCATCAGGAAGAAGAATGAACCACAGGCTCAGCCTGCCCCCCAGAACCAAAATAGGGCCTGAAGCAATCCTGCGCTTTTGCGGCCAGCTCCCAAAAAAGCGAGGAGACAAATGGAGCTCAGGGGCACTGCAATTCACAAACGTGCAGAGTTATAAATGAGAACTCTCGTCCACAAATATATTGAGGGAAGGCAACGAAGAGGATTGAAAGCAAGGCAGATTTGCAGGAAACAGATTTCAGGAGGTAGATTCGACTCGCCTTTAAAGCACATGAAAAGCGGCAAAACGTTGACAATGATGCCCTTGGCCAAAAAGGGCGTATGCGTTTTTTCCTGAATATATTCAGGAAAAAACGCATACGCCCTTTTTGGCCAACCAAGCAAGCCGGAAGGGCAAATCAGCGTTACAAAGAAGTCTCGCTTGCCCTCGGTCAAAAGGGCCATGCTGAACAAAGTGTAAATACCAGAAAAGCAGGACAGGCCATGGAGACATGGGAGCCTTGCTACGCTGATGGGCGGGATATAAATTGCCAACAGGCACTCTGGAGAAGAGTCCGGTGTGTCCTGAAACAAGTAATAAACACAGCGTAGAGAGCATAGGGCACTTCCACTCATGGGCGTATAAATTTGGAAAACTAAAAATCAACAAGACACAGGCACCCTAAAGTTTACGGCTGCTCTGTTTCCAAGAACCTCCGCTTCGGTACACCTTCAATATCCCAGGAAAGAGAAAAATGGATAAAGAAATGGTGGTACTTGGCACAATGGAATATCACTCAGCCATGAAATCAATGTCATAAGGCTAGTTAGCAGCATGATGAGTGGATTTAGGTACGATGATTCTAAGTGAAATAAGTCACACAGAAAAAGGCACTTATCCTAAGATATCGCTTATAGAGGGAATGTCAAAATCGCTACACTTGAACTGAATTACAAAACAGAACAGAGGCACACCTTTAGAAGACACACTATGGCTGCTTAACCGGAAAGGTGAGGTGGGGTGATGCATAAAACAAGGGTTTCAAATTAGCTCAGAGACCTCTCCATAAGCCAAATATGTAATAGACAAGGCCTATTCCCTGCTCAGTGAACTGGACTCAACACACCCTAGTCACCACACAAGAATATATCTGACTAGTAAGAATCTGAAAACCTATGTATCGATATCTCTCTGCAAGTGAATCAAGAGGGTGTAAAGCGGCATCAACACAGCAGGGAAAAGCAGCCAAGCCCGATTCTAAACATAAATTACTTTAAAAAACCCACAAAACAAAGACAGTGAAAGAGAGAGAAATTCTTACAAAATCCGTTCAGGGTCTATGATGCAACCTGGATTGACCATATCTAGACCCACAGCTGGATGAGACATAAGGCTGGACACTCTTGGGGCTGAGAGGATTGGTGAGGTTGGGTGAGCAAATGCAGATACTTTAAAGTAACACTGCGGGGAACACACCCCATGGGTCTCAAATCTCCAGGTACAAGGGCATCTTCCTACATCAAAACATGCATGGGAAACCCAGAAGATGGTATGCCATGAGATCGGGAAAGGTTTCTAAAATGCACCTCATTTCTCCTCTCCTTGTGCTCGGGTTCACCATTCCAGCTGCTTGACTAACCATCTCCCTACTTGGAGAATCAGCACCTTTAACCTCCTGATTGTACAGGTTGCAATTTGTCCAGAGGATGAACGGGAAGACGCGGAACCAACGAGAGACGAGCCCTAGGTGTTGGGACAGGCATAGGTCACTCCATTTTCTCATCAGGAAGATGAATGAACCACAGGCTCAGCCTGCCCCCCAGAACCAAAATAGGGCCTGAAGCAATCCTGCGCTTTTGCGGCCAGCTCCCAAAAAAGCGAGGAGACAAATGGAGCTCAGGGGCACTGCAATTCACAAACGTGCAGAGTTATAAATGAGAACTCTCGTCCACAAATATATTGAGGGAAGGCAACGAAGAGGATTTGAAAGCAAGGCAGATTTGCAGGAAACAGATTTCAGGAGGTAGATTCGACTCGCCTTTAAAGCACATGAAAAGCGGCAAAACGTTGACAATGATGCCCTTGGCCAAAAAGGGCGTATGCGTTTTTTCCTGAATATATTCAGGAAAAAACGCATACGCCCTTTTTGGCCAACCAAGCAAGCCGGAAGGGCAAATCAGCGCTACAAAGAAGTCTCGCTTGCCCTCGGTCAAAAGGGCCATGCTGAACAAAGTGTAAAAACCAGAAAAGCAGGACAGGCCATGGAGACATGGGAGCCTTGCTACGCTGATGGGCGGGATGTAAATTGCCAACAGGCACTCTGGAGAAGAGTACGGTGTGTCCTGAAACAAGTAATAAACACAGCGTAGAGAGCATAGGGCACTTCCACTCATGGTCGTATAAATTGGGAAAACTAAAAGTCAACAAGACACAGGCACACCAAACTTTACGGCTGCTCTGTTTCCAAGAACCTCCACTTCGGTACACCTTCAATATCCCAGGAAAGAGAAAAATGGATAAAGAAATGGTGGTACTTGGCACAATGGAATATCACTCAGCCATGAAATCAATGTCATAAGGCTAGTTAGCAGCATGATGAGTGGATTTAGGTACGATGACTCTAAGTGAAATAAGTCACACAGAAAAAGACACTTATCCTAAGATATCGCTTATAGAGGGAATGTCAAAATCGCTACACTTGAACTGAATTACAAAACAGAACAGAGTCACACCTTTAGAAGACACACTATGGCTGCTTAACGGGAAAGGTGAGGTGGGGTGATTCATAAAACAAGGGTTTGAAATTAGCTCAGACACCGCTCTATAAGCCAAATATGTAATAGACAAGGCCTACTCCCTGCTCAGTGAACTGGACTCAACACACCCTAGTCACCACACAAGAATATATCTGACTAGTATGAATCTGAAAACCTATGTATCGATATCTCTCTGCAAGTGAATCAAGAGGGTGTAAAGCGGCATCAACACAGCAGGGAAAAGCAGCCAAGCCCGATTCTAAACATAAATTACTTTAAAAAACCCACAAAACAAAGACAGTGAAAGAGAGAGAAATTCTTACAAAATCCGTTCAGGGTCACTGATGCAACCTGGATTGACCATATCTAGACCCACAGCTGGATGAGACATAAGGCTGGACACTCTTGGGGCTGAGAGGATTGGTGAGGTTGGGTGAGCAAATGCAGATACTTTAAAGTAATACCGCGGGGTACCCACCCCATGGGTCTCAAATCTCCAGGTACAAGGGAATCTTCCTACATCAAAACATGCATGGGAAACCCAGAAGATGGTATGCCGTGAGATCGGGAAAGGTTTCTAAAACGCACCTCATTTCTCCTCTCCTTGTGCTCGGGTTCGCCATTCCAGCCGCTTGACTAACCATCTCCCTACTTGGAGAATCAGCACCTTTAACCTACTGTTTCGTCCAGGTTGCAATTTGTCCTGAGGATGAACGGGAAGACGGGGAACCAACGAAAGACTAGCCCTAGGTGTTGGGACAGGCACAGGTCACTCCATTTTCCCATCAGGAAGAAGAATGAACCACAGGCTCAGCCTGCCCCCCAGAACCAACATAGGGCCTGAAGCAATCCTGCGCTTTTGCGGCCAGCTCCCAAAAAAGCGAGGAGACAAATGGAGCTCAGGGGCACTGCAATTCACAAACGTGCAGAGTTATAAATGAGAACTCTCGTCCACAAATATATTGAGGGAAGGCAACGAAGAGGATTTGAAAGCAAGGCAGATTTGCAGGAAACAGATTTCAGGAGGTAGATTCGACTCGCCTTTAAAGCACATGAAAAGCGGCAAAACGTTGACAATGATGCCCTTGGCCAAAAAGGGCGTATGCGTTTTTTCCTGAATATATTCAGGAAAAAACGCATACGCCCTTTTTGGCCAACCAAGCAAGCCGGAAGGGCAAATCAGCGCTACAAAGAAGTCTCGCTTGCCCTCGGTCAAAAGGGCCATGCTGAACAAACAGTAAAAACCAGAAAAGCAGGACAGGCCATGGAGACATGGGAGCCTTGCTACGCTGATGGGCGGGATGTAAATTGCCAACAGGCACTCTGGAGAAGAGTACGGTGTGTCCTGAAACAAGTAATAAACACAGCGTAGAGAGCATAGGGCACTTCCACTCAAGGGCGTATAAATTGGGAAAACTAAAAATCAACAAGACACAGGCACCCTAAAGTTTACGGCTGCTCTGTTTCCAAGAACCTCCACTTCGGTACACCTTCAATATCCCAGGAAAGAGAAAAATGGATAAAGAAATGGTGGTACTTGGCACAATGGAATATCACTCAGCCATGAAATCAATGTCATAAGGCTAGTTAGCAGCATGATGAGTGGATTTAGGTACGATGATTCTAAGTGAAATAAGTCACACAGATAAAGACTCTTATCCTAAGATATCGCTTATAGAGGGAATGTCAAAATCGCTACACTTGAACTGAATTACAAAACAGAACAGAGTCACACCTTTAGAAGACACACTATGGCTGCTTAACGGGAAAGGTGAGGTGGGGTGATGCATAAAACAAGGGTTTGAAATTAGCTCAGACACCGCTCCATAAGCCAAATATGTAATAGACAAGGCCTACTCCCTGCTCAGTGAACTGGACTCAACACCCCCTAGTCACCGCACAAGAATATATCTGACTAGTATGAATCTGAAAACCTATGTATCGATATCTCTCTGCAAGTGAATCAAGAGGGTGTAAAGCGGCATAAACACAGCAGGGAAAAGCAGCCAAACCCCATTCTAAACATACATTACTTTAAAAAACCCACAAAGCAAAGACAGTGAAAGAGAGAGAAATTCTTACAAAATCCGTTCAGGGTCTCTGATGCAACCTGGATTGACCATATCTAGACCCACAGCTGGATGAGACATAAGGCTGGACACTCTTGGGGCTGAGAGGATTGGTGAGGTTGGGTGAGCAAATGCAGATACTTTAAAGTAATACCGCGGGGTACCCACCCCATGGGTCTCAAATCTCCAGGTACAAGGGAATCTTCCTACATCAAAACATGCATGGGAAACCCAGAAGATGGTATGCCGTGAGATCGGGAAAGGTTTCTAAAACGCACCTCATTTCTCCTCTCCTTGTGCTCGGGTTCGCCATTCCAGCCGCTTGACTAACCATCTCCCTACTTGGAGAATCAGCACCTTTAACCTACTGTTTCGTCCAGGTTGCAATTTGTCCTGAGGATGAACGGGAAGACGGGGAACCAACGAAAGACTAGCCCTAGGTGTTGGGACAGGCACAGGTCACTCCATTTTCCCATCAGGAAGAAGAATGAACCACAGGCTCAGCCTGCCCCCCAGAACCAAAATAGGGCCTGAAGCAATCCTGCGCTTTTGCGGCCAGCTCCCAAAAAAGCGAGGAGACAAATGGAGCTCAGGGGCACTGCAATTCACAAACGTGCAGAGTTATAAATGAGAACTCTCGTCCACAAATATATTGAGGGAAGGCAACGAAGAGGATTTGAAAGCAAGGCAGATTTGCAGGAAACAGATTTCAGGAGGTAGATTCGACTCGCCTTTAAAGCACATGAAAAGCGGCAAAACGTTGACAATGATGCCCTTGGCCAAAAAGGGCGTATGCGTTTTTTCCTGAATATATTCAGGAAAAAACGCATACGCCCTTTTTGGCCAACCAAGCAAGCCGGAAGGGCAAATCAGCGCTGCAAAGAAGTCTCGCTTGCCCTCGGTCAAAAGGGCCATGCTGAACAAAGTGTAAAAACCAGAAAAGCAGGACAGGCCATGGAGACATGGAAGCCTTGCTACGCTGATGGGCGGGATGTAAATTGCCAACAGGCACTCTGGAGAAGAGTACGGTGTGTCCTGAAACAAGTAATAAACACAGCGTTGAGAGCATAGGGCACTTCCACTCATGGGCGCATAAATTGGGAAAACTAAAAATCAACAAGACACAGGCACCCTAAAGTTTACGGCTGCTCTGTTTCCAAGAACCTCCACTTCGGTACACCTTCAATATCCCAGGAAAGAGAAAAATGGATAAAGAAATGGTGGTACTTGGCACAGTGGAATATCACTCAGCCATGAAATCAATGTCATAAGGCTAGTTAGCAGCATGATGAGTGGATTTAGGTACGATGATTCAAAGTGAAATAAGTCACACAGAAAAAGACACTTATCCTAAGATATCGCTTATAGAGGGAATGTCAAAATCGCTACACTTGAACTGAATTACAAAACAGAACAGAGTCACACCTTTAGAAGACACACTATGGCTGCTTAACGGGAAAGGTGAGGTGGGGTGATGCATAAAACAAGGGTTTCAAATTAGCTCAGAGACCACTCCATAAGCCAAATATGTAATAAACAAGGCCTACTCCCTGCTCAGTGAACTGGACTCAACACACCCTAGTCACCACACAAGAATATATCTGACTATTAAGAATCTGAAAACCTATGTATCGATATCTCTCTGCAAGTGAATCAAGAGGGTGTAAAGCGGCATCAACAGAGCAGGGAAAAGCAGCCAAGCCCGATACTAAACATAAATTACTTTAAAAAACCCACAAAACAAAGACAGTGAAAGAGAGAGAAATTCTTACAAAATCCGTTCAGGGTCTCTGATGCAACCTGGATTGACCATATCTAGACCCACAGCTGGATGAGACATAAGGCTGGACACTCTTGGGGCTGAGAGGATTGGTGAGGTTGGGTGAGCAAATGCAGATACTTTAAAGTAACACTGCGGGGAACACACCCCATGGGTCTCAAATCTCCAGGTACAAGGGCATCTTCCTACATCAAAACATGCATGGGAAACCCAGAAGATGGTATGCCATGAGATCGGGAAAGGTTTCTAAAATGCACCTCATTTCTCCTCTCCTTGTGCTCGGGTTCACCATTCCAGCCGCTTGACTAACCATCTCCCTACTTGGAGAATCAGCACCTTTAACCTCCTGATTGTACAGGTTGCAATTTGTCCTGAGGATGAACGGGAAGACGCGGAACCAACGAGAGACGAGCCCTAGGTGTTGGGACAGGCATAGGTCACTCCATTTTCTCATCAGGAAGAAGAATGAACCACAGGCTCAGCCTGCCCCCCAGAACCAAAATAGGGCCTGAAGCAATCCTGCGCTTTTGCGGCCAGCTCCCAAAAAAGCGAGGAGCCAAATGGAGCTCAGGGGCACTGCAATTCACAAACGTGCAGAGTTATAAATGAGAACTCTCGTCCACAAATATATTGAGGGAAGGCAACGAAGAGGATTTGAAAGCAAGGCAGATTTGCAGGAAACAGATTTCAGGAGGTAGATTCGACTCGCCTTTAAAGCACATGAAAAGCGGCAAAACGTTGACAATGATGCCCTTGGCCAAAAAGGGCGTATGCGTTTTTTCCTGAATATATTCAGGAAAAAACGCATACGCCCTTTTTGGCCAACCAAGCAAGCCGGAAGGGCAAATCAGCGCTACAAAGAAGTCTCGCTTGCCCTCGGTCAAAAGGGCCATGCTGAACAAAGTGTAAAAACCAGAAAAGCAGGACAGGCCATGGAGACATGGGAGCCTTGCTACGCTGATGGGCGGGATGTAAATTGCCAACAGGCACTCTGGAGAAGAGTACGGTGTGTCCTGAAACAAGTAATAAACACAGCGTAGAGAGCATAGGGCACTTCCACTCATGGGCGTATAAATTGGGAAAACTAAAAGTCAACAAGACACAGGCACCCCAAACTTTACGGCTGCTCTGTTTCCAAGAACCTCCGCTTCGGTACACCTTCAATATCCCAGGAAAGAGAAAAATGGATAAAGAAATGGTGGTACTTGGCACAATGCAATATCACTCAGCCATGAAATCAATGTCATAAGGCTAGTTAGCAGCATGATGAGTGGATTTAGATACGATGATTCTAAGTGAAATAAGTCACACAGAAAAAGACACTTATCCTAAGATATCGCTTATAGAGGGAATGTCAAAATCGCTACACTTGAACTGAATTACAAAACAGAACAGAGTCACACCTTTAGAAGACACACTATGGCTGCTTAACGGGAAAGGTGAGGTGGGGTGATTCATAAAACAAGGGTTTGAAATTAGCTCAGACACCGCTCCATAAGCCAAATATGTAATAGACAAGGCCTACTCCCTGCTCAGTGAACTGGACTCAACACAACCTAGTCACCACACAAGAATATATCTGACTAGTATGAATCTGAAAACCTATGTATTGATATCTCTCTGCAAGTGAATCAAGAGGGTGTAAAGCGGCATCAACACAGCAGGGAAAAGCAGCCAAGCCCGATTCTAAACATAAATTCCTTTAAAAAACCCACAAAACAAAGACAGTGAAAGAGAGAGAAATTCTTACAAAATCCGTTCAGGGTCACTGATGCAACCTGGATTGACCATATCTAGACCCACAGCTGGATGAGACATAAGGCTGGACACTCTTGGGGCTGAGAGGATTGGTGAGGTTGGGTGAGCAAATGCAGATACTTTAAAGTAATACCGCGGGGTACCCACCCCATGGGTCTCAAATCTCCAGGTACAAGGGAATCTTCCTACATCAAAACATGCATGGGAAACCCAGAAGATGGTATGCCGTGAGATCGGGAAAGGTTTCTAAAACGCACCTCATTTCTCCTCTCCTTGTGCTCGGGTTCGCCATTCCAGCCGCTTGACTAACCATCTCCCTACTTGGAGAATCAGCACCTTTAACCTACTGTTTCGTCCAGGTTGCAATTTGTCCTGAGGATGAACGGGAAGACGGGGAACCAACGAAAGACTAGCCCTAGGTGTTGGGACAGGCACAGGTCACTCCATTTTCCCATCAGGAAGAAGAATGAACCACAGGCTCAGCCTGCCCCCCAGAACCAAAATAGGGCCTGAAGCAATCCTGCGCTTTTGCGGCCAGCTCCCAAAAAAGCGAGGAGACAAATGGAGCTCAGGGGCACTGCAATTCACAAACGTGCAGAGTTATAAATGAGAACTCTCGTCCACAAATATATTGAGGGAAGGCAACGAAGAGGATTTGAAAGCAAGGCAGATTTGCAGGAAACAGATTTCAGGAGGTAGATTCGACTCGCCTTATAGCACATGAAAAGCGGCAAAACGTTGACAATGATGCCCTTGGCCAAAAAGGGCGTATGCGTTTTTTCCTGAATATATTCAGGAAAAAACGCATACGCCCTTTTTGGCCAACCAAGCAAGCCGGAAGGGCAAATCAGCGCTACAAAGAAGTCTCGCTTGCCCTCGGTCAAAAGGGCCATGCTGAACAAACAGTAAAAACCAGAAAAGCAGGACAGGCCATGGAGACATGGGAGCCTTGCTACGCTGATGGGCGGGATGTAAATTGCCAACAGGCACTCTGGAGAAGAGTACGGTGTGTCCTGAAACAAGTAATAAACACAGCGTAGAGAGCATAGGGCACTTGCACTCAAGGGCGTATAAATTGGGAAAACTAAAAATCAACAAGACACAGGCACCCTAAAGTTTACGGCTGCTCTGTTTCCAAGAACCTCCACTTCGGTACACCTTCAATATCCCAGGAAAGAGAAAAATGGATAGGAAATGGTGGTACTTGGCACAATGGAATATCACTCAGCCATGAAATCAATGTCATAAGGCTAGTTAGCAGCATGATGAGTGGATTTAGGTACGATGATTCTAAGGGAAATAAGTCACACAGAAAAAGACACTTATCCTAAGATATCGCTTATAGAGGGAATGTCAAAATCGCTACACTTGAACTGAATTACAAAACAGAACAGAGTCACACCTTTAGAAGACACACTATGGCTGCTTAACGGGAAAGGTGAGGTGGGGTGATGCATAAAACAAGGGTTTGAAATTAGCTCAGACACCGCTCCATAAGCCAAATATGTAATAGACAAGGCCTACTCCCTGCTCAGTGAACTGGACTCAACACCCCCTAGTCACCGCACAAGAATATATCTGACTAGTATGAATCTGAAAACCTATGTATCGATATCTCTCTGCAAGTGAATCAAGAGGGTGTAAAGCGGCATAAACACAGCAGGGAAAAGCAGCCAAACCCCATTCTAAACATACATTACTTTAAAAAACCCACAAAGCAAAGACAGTGAAAGAGAGAGAAATTCTTACAAAATCCGTTCAGGGTCTCTGATGCAACCTGGATTGACCATATCTAGACCCACAGCTGGATGAGACATAAGGCTGGACACTCTTGGGGCTGAGAGGATTGGTGAGGTTGGGTGAGCAAATGCAGATACTTTAAAGTAATACCGCGGGGTACCCACCCCATGGGTCTCAAATCTCCAGGTACAAGGGAATCTTCCTACATCAAAACATGCATGGGAAACCCAGAAGATGGTATGCCGTGAGATCGGGAAAGGTTTCTAAAACGCACCTCATTTCTCCTCTCCTTGTGCTCGGGTTCGCCATTCCAGCCGCTTGACTAACCATCTCCCTACTTGGAGAATCAGCACCTTTAACCTACTGTTTCATCCAGGTTGCAATTTGTCCTGAGGATGAACGGGAAGACGGGGAACCAACGAAAGACTAGCCCTAGGTGTTGGGACAGGCACAGGTCACTCCATTTTCCCATCAGGAAGAAGAATGAACCACAGGCTCAGCCTGCCCCCCAGAACCAAAATAGGGCCTGAAGCAATCCTGCGCTTTTGCGGCCAGCTCCCAAAAAAGCGAGGAGACAAATGGAGCTCAGGGGCACTGCAATTCACAAACGTGCAGAGTTATAAATGAGAACTCTCGTCCACAAATATATTGAGGGAAGGCAACGAAGAGGATTTGAAAGCAAGGCAGATTTGCAGGAAACAGATTTCAGGAGGTAGATTCGACTCGCCTTTAAAGCACATGAAAAGCGGCAAAACGTTGACAATGATGCCCTTGGCCAAAAAGGGCGTATGCGTTTTTTCCTGAATATATTCAGGAAAAATCGCATACGCCCTTTTTGGCCAACCAAGCAAGCCGGAAGGGCAAATCAGCGCTGCAAAGAAGTCTCGCTTGCCCTCGGTCAAAAGGGCCATGCTGAACAAAGTGTAAAAACCAGAAAAGCAGGACAGGCCATGGAGACATGGAAGCCTTGCTACGCTGATGGGCGGGATGTAAATTGCCAACAGGCACTTTGGAGAAGAGTACGGTGTGTCCTGAAACAAGTAATAAACACAGCATTGAGAGCATAGGGCACTTCCACTCATGGGCGCATAAATTGGGAAAACTAAAAATCAACAAGACACAGGCACCCTAAAGTTTACGGCTGCTCTGTTTCCACGAACCTCCACTTCGGTACACCTTCAATATCCCAGGAAAGAGAAAAATGGATAAAGAAATGGTGGTACTTGGCACAGTGGAATATCACTCAGCCATGAAATCAATGTCATAAGGCTAGTTAGCAGCATGATGAGTGGATTTAGGTACGATGATTCTAAGTGAAATAAGTCACACAGAAAAAGACACTTATCCTAAGATATCGCTTATAGAGGGAATGTCAAAATCGCTACACTTGAACTGAATTACAAAACAGAACAGAGGCACACCTTTAGAAGACACACTATGGCTGCTTAACGGGAAAGGTGAGGTGGGGTGATGCATAAAACAAGGGTTTCAAATTAGCTCAGACACCGCTTCATAAGCCAAATATGTAATAGACAAGGCCTACTCCCTGCTCAGTGAACTGGACTCAACACCCCCTAGTCACCGCACAAGAATATATCTGACTAGTATGAATCTGAAAACCTATGTATCGATATCTCTCTGCAAGTGAATCAAGAGGGTGTAAAGCGGCATAAACACAGCAGGGAAAAGCAGCCAAACCCCATTCTAAACATACATTACTTTAAAAAACCCACAAAGCAAAGACAGTGAAAGAGAGAGAAATTCTTACAAAATCCGTTCAGGGTCTCTGATGCAACCTGGATTGACCATATCTAGACCCACAGCTGGATGAGACATAAGGCTGGACACTCTTGGGGCTGAGAGGATTGGTGAGGTTGGGTGAGCAAATGCAGATACTTTAAAGTAATACCGCGGGGTACCCACCCCATGGGTCTCAAATCTCCAGGTACAAGGGAATCTTCCTACATCAAAACATGCATGGGAAACCCAGAAGATGGTATGCCGTGAGATCGGGAAAGGTTTCTAAAACGCACCTCATTTCTCCTCTCCTTGTGCTCGGGTTCGCCATTCCAGCCGCTTGACTAACCATCTCCCTACTTGGAGAATCAGCACCTTTAACCTACTGTTTCGTCCAGGTTGCAATTTGTCCTGAGGATGAACGGGAAGACGGGGAACCAACGAAAGACTAGCCCTAGGTGTTGGGACAGGCACAGGTCACTCCATTTTCCCATCAGGAAGAAGAATGAACCACAGGCTCAGCCTGCCCCCCAGAACCAAAATAGGGCCTGAAGCAATCCTGCGCTTTTGCGGCCAGCTCCCAAAAAAGCGAGGAGACAAATGGAGCTCAGGGGCACTGCAATTCACAAACGTGCAGAGTTATAAATGAGAACTCTCGTCCACAAATATATTGAGGGAAGGCAACGAAGAGGATTTGAAAGCAAGGCAGATTTGCAGGAAACAGATTTCAGGAGGTAGATTCGACTCGCCTTTAAAGCACATGAAAAGCGGCAAAACGTTGACAATGATGCCCTTGGCCAAAAAGGGCGTATGCGTTTTTTCCTGAATATATTCAGGAAAAAACGCATACGCCCTTTTTGGCCAACCAAGCAAGCCGGAAGGGCAAATCAGCGCTACAAAGAAGTCTCGCTTGCCCTCGGTCAAAAGGGCCATGCTGAACAAAGTGTAAAAACCAGAAAAGCAGGACAGGCCATGGAGACATGGGAGCCTTGCTACGCTGATGGGCGGGATGTAAATTGCCAACAGGCACTCTGGAGAAGAGTACGGTGTGTCCTGAAACAAGTAATAAACACAGCGTAGAAAGCATAGGGCACTTCCACTCAAGGGCGTATAAATTGGGAAAACTAAAAATCAACAAGACACAGGCACCCTAAAGTTTACGGCTGCTCTGTTTCCAAGAACCTCCACTTCGGTACACCTTCAATATCCCAGGAAAGAGAAAAATGGATAAAGAAATGGTGGTACTTGGCACAATGGAATATCACTCAGCCATGAAATCAATGTCATAAGGCTAGTTAGCAGCATGATGAGTGGATTTAGGTACGATGATTCTAAGTGAAATAAGTCACACAGAAAAAGACACTTATCCTAAGATATCGCTTATAGAGGGAATGTCAAAATCGCTACACTTGAACTGAATTACAAAACAGAACAGAGTCACACCTTTAGAAGACACACTATGGCTGCTTAACGGGAAAGGTGAGGTGGGGTGATGCATAAAACAAGGGTTTGAAATTAGCTCAGACACCGCTCCATAAGCCAAATATGTAATAGACAAGGCCTACTCCCTGCTCAGTGAACTGGACTCAACACCCCCTAGTCACCGCACAAGAATATATCTGACTAGTATGAATCTGAAAACCTGTGTATCGATATCTCTCTGCAAGTGAATCAAGAGGGTGTAAAGCGGCATAAACACAGCAGGGAAAAGCAGCCAAACCCCATTCTAAACATACATTACTTTAAAAAACCCACAAAGCAAAGACAGTGAAAGAGAGAGAAATTCTTACAAAATCCGTTCAGGGTCTCTGATGCAACCTGGATTGACCATATCTAGACCCACAGCTGGATGAGACATAAGGCTGGACACTCTTGGGGCTGAGAGGATTGGTGAGGTTGGGTGAGCAAATGCAGATACTTTAAAGTAATACCGCGGGGTACCCACCCCATGGGTCTCAAATCTCCAGGTACAAGGGAATCTTCCTACATCAAAACATGCATGGGAAACCCAGAAGATGGTATGCCGTGAGATCGGGAAAGGTTTCTAAAACGCACCTCATTTCTCCTCTCCTTGTGCTCGGGTTCGCCATTCCAGCCGCTTGACTAACCATCTCCCTACTTGGAGAATCAGCACCTTTAACCTACTGTTTCGTCCAGGTTGCAATTTGTCCTGAGGATGAACGGGAAGACGGGGAACCAACGAAAGACTAGCCCTAGGTGTTGGGACAGGCACAGGTCACTCCATTTTCCCATCAGGAAGAAGAATGAACCACAGGCTCAGCCTGCCCCCCAGAACCAAAATAGGGCCTGAAGCAATCCTGCGCTTTTGCGGCCAGCTCCCAAAAAAGCGAGGAGACAAATGGAGCTCAGGGGCACTGCAATTCACAAACGTGCAGAGTTATAAATGAGAACTCTCGTCCACAAATATATTGAGGGAAGGCAACGAAGAGGATTTGAAAGCAAGGCAGATTTGCAGGAAACAGATTTCAGGAGGTAGATTCGACTCGCCTTTAAAGCACATGAAAAGCGGCAAAACGTTGACAATGATGCCCTTGGCCAAAAAGGGCGTATGCGTTTTTTCCTGAATATATTCAGGAAAAAACGCATACGCCCTTTTTGGCCAACCAAGCAAGCCGGAAGGGCAAATCAGCGCTACAAAGAAGTCTCGCTTGCCCTCGGTCAAAAGGGCCATGCTGAACAAACAGTAAAAACCAGAAAAGCAGGACAGGCCATGGAGACATGGGAGCCTTGCTACGCTGATGGGCGGGATGTAAATTGCCAACAGGCACTCTGGAGAAGAGTACGGTGTGTCCTGAAACAAGTAATAAACACAGCGTAGAGAGCATAGGGCACTTCCACTCAAGGGCGTATAAATTGGGAAAACTAAAAATCAACAAGACACAGGCACCCTAAAGTTTACGGCTGCTCTGTTTCCAAGAACCTCCACTTCGGTACACCTTCAATATCCCAGGAAAGAGAGAAATGGATAAAGAAATGGTGGTACTTGGCACAATGGAATATCACTCAGCCATGAAATCAATGTCATAAGGCTAGTTAGCAGCATGATGAGTGGATTTAGGTACGATGATTCTAAGTGAAATAAGTCACACAGAAAAAGACACTTATCCTAAGATACCGCTTATAGAGGGAATGTCAAAATCGCTACACTTGAACTGAATTACAAAACAGAACAGAGTCACACCTTTAGAAGACACACTATGGCTGCTTAACGGGAAAGGTGAGGTGGGGTGATGCATAAAACAAGGGTTTGAAATTAGCTCAGACACCGCTCCATAAGCCAAATATGTAATAGACAAGGCCTACTCCCTGCTCAGTGAACTGGACTCAACACCCCGTAGTCACCGCACAAGAATATATCTGACTAGTATGAATCTGAAAACCTATGTATCGATATCTCTCTGCAAGTGAATCAAGAGGGTGTAAAGCGGCATAAACACAGCAGGGAAAAGCAGCCAAACCCCATTCTAAACATACATTACTTTAAAAAACCCACAAAGCAAAGACAGTGAAAGAGAGAGAAATTCTTACAAAATCCGTTCAGGGTCTATGATGCAACCTGGATTGACCATATCTAGACCCACAGCTGGATGAGACATAAGGCTGGACACTCTTGGGGCTGAGAGGATTGGTGAGGTTGGGTGAGCAAATGCAGATACTTTAAAGTAATACCGCGGGGTACCCACCCCATGGGTCTCAAATCTCCAGGTACAAGGGAATCTTCCTACATCAAAACATGCATGGGAAACCCAGAAGATGGTATGCCGTGAGATCGGGAAAGGTTTTAAAACGCACCTCATTTCTCCTCTCCTTGTGCTCGGGTTCGCCATTCCAGCCGCTTGACTAACCATCTCCCTACTTGGAGAATCAGCACCTTTAACCTACTGTTTCGTCCAGGTTGCAATTTGTCCTGAGGATGAACGGGAAGACGGGGAACCAACGAAAGACTAGCCCTAGGTGTTGGGACAGGCACAGGTCACTCCATTTTCCCATCAGGAAGAAGAATGAACCACAGGCTCAGCCTGCCCCCCAGAACCAAAATAGGGCCTGAAGCAATCCTGCGCTTTTGCGGCCAGCTCCCAAAAAAGCGAGGAGACAAATGGAGCTCAGGGGCACTGCAATTCACAAACGTGCAGAGTTATAAATGAGAACTCTCGTCCACAAATATATTGAGGGAAGGCAACGAAGAGGATTTGAAAGCAAGGCAGATTTGCAGGAAACAGATTTCAGGAGGTAGATTCGACTCGCCTTTAAAGCACATGAAAAGCGGCAAAACGTTGACAATGATGCCCTTGGCCAAAAAGGGCGTATGCGTTTTTTCCTGAATATATTCAGGAAAAAACGCATACGCCCTTTTTGGCCAACCAAGCAAGCCGGAAGGGCAAATCAGCGCTACAAAGAAGTCTCGCTTGCCCTCGGTCAAAAGGGCCATGCTGAACAAACAGTAAAAACCAGAAAAGCAGGACAGGCCATGGAGACATGGGAGCCTTGCTACGCTGATGGGCGGGATGTAAATTGCCAACAGGCACTCTGGAGAAGAGTACGGTGTGTCCTGAAACAAGTAATAAACACAGTGTAGAGAGCATAGGGCACTTGCACTCAAGGGCGTATAAATTGGGAAAACTAAAAATCAACAAGACACAGGCACCCTAAAGTTTACGGCTGCTCTGTTTCCAAGAACCTCCACTTCGGTACACCTTCAATATCCCAGGAAAGAGAGAAATGGATAAAGAAATGGTGGTACTTGGCACAATGGAATATCACTCAGCCATGAAATCAATGTCATAAGGCTAGTTAGCAGCATGATGAGTGGATTTAGGTACGATGATTCTAAGTGAAATAAGTCACACAGAAAAAGACACTTATCCTAAGATATCGCTTATAGAGGGAATGTCAAAATCGCTACACTTGAACTGAATTACAAAACAGAACAGAGTCACACCTTTAGAAGACACACTATGGCTGCTTAACGGGAAAGGTGAGGTGGGGTGATGCATAAAACAAGGGTTTGAAATTAGCTCAGACACCGCTCCATAAGCCAAATATGTAATAGACAAGGCCTACTCCCTGCTCAGTGAACTGGACTCAACACCCCCTAGTCACCGCACAAGAATATATCTGACTAGTATGAATCTGAAAACCTATGTATCGATATCTCTCTGCAAGTGAATCAAGAGGGTGTAAAGCGGCATAAACACAGCAGGGAAAAGCAGCCAAACCCCATTCTAAACATACATTACTTTAAAAAACCCACAAAGCAAAGACAGTGAAAGAGAGAGAAATTCTTACAAAATCCGTTCAGGGTCTCTGATGCAACCTGGATTGACCATATCTAGACCCACAGCTGGATGAGACATAAGGCTGGACACTCTTGGGGCTGAGAGGATTGGTGAGGTTGGGTGAGCAAATGCAGATACTTTAAAGTAATACCGCGGGGTACCCACCCCATGGGTCTCAAATCTCCAGGTACAAGGGAATCTTCCTACATCAAAACATGCATGGGAAACCCAGAAGATGGTATGCCGTGAGATCGGGAAAGGTTTCTAAAACGCACCTCATTTCTCCTCTCCTTGTGCTCGGGTTCGCCATTCCAGCCGCTTGACTAACCATCTCCCTAATTGGAGAATCAGCACCTTTAACCTACTGTTTCGTCCAGGTTGCAATTTGTCCTGAGGATGAACGGGAAGACGGGGAACCAACGAAAGACTAGCCCTAGGTGTTGGGACAGGCACAGGTCACTCCATTTTCCCATCAGGAAGAAGAATGAACCACAGGCTCAGCCTGCCCCCCAGAACCAAAATAGGGCCTGAAGCAATCCTGCGCTTTTGCGGCCAGCTCCCAAAAAAGCGAGGAGACAAATGGAGCTCAGGGGCACTGCAATTCACAAACGTGCAGAGTTATAAATGAGAACTCTCGTCCACAAATATATTGAGGGAAGGCAACGAAGAGGATTTGAAAGCAAGGCAGATTTGCAGGAAACAGATTTCAGGAGGTAGATTCGACTCGCCTTTAAAGCACATGAAAAGCGGCAAAACGTTGACAATGATGCCCTTGGCCAAAAAGGGCGTATGCGTTTTTTCCTGAATATATTCAGGAAAAAACGCATACGCCCTTTTTGGCCAACCAAGCAAGCCGGAAGGGCAAATCAGCGCTACAAAGAAGTCTCGCTTGCCCTCGGTCAAAAGGGCCATGCTGAACAAAGTGTAAAAACCAGAAAAGCAGGACAGGCCATGGAGACATGGAAGCCTTGCTACGCTGATGGGCGGGATGTAAATTGCCAACAGGCACTCTGGAGAAGAGTACGGTGTGTCCTGAAACAAGTAATAAACACAGCGTTGAGAGCATAGGGCACTTCCACTCATGGGCGTATAAATTGGGAAAACTAAAAATCAACAAGACACAGGCACCCTAAAGTTTACGGCTGCTCTGTTTCCAAGAACCTCCACTTCGGTACACCTTCAATATCCCAGGAAAGAGAAAAATGGATAAAGAAATGGTGGTACTTGGCACAGTGGAATATCACTCAGCCATGAAATCAATGTCATAAGGCTAGTTAGCAGCATGATGAGTGGATTTAGATACGATGATTCTAAGTGAAATAAGTCACACAGAAAAAGACACTTATCCTAAGATATCGCTTATAGAGGGAATGTCAAAATCGCTACACTTGAACTGAATTACAAAACAGAACAGAGTCACACCTTTAGAAGACACACTATGGCTGCTTAACGGGAAAGGTGAGGTGGGGTGATGCATAAAACAAGGGTTTGAAATTAGCTCAGACACCGCTCCATAAGCCAAATATGTAATAGACAAGGCCTACTCCCTGCTCAGTGAACTGGACTCAACACACCCTAGTCAACACACAAGAATATATCTGACTAGTAAGAATCTGAAAACCTATGTATCGATATCTCTCTGCAAGTGAATCAAGAGGGTGTAAAGCGGCATAAACACAGCAGGGAAAAGCAGCCAAGCCCGATTCTAAACATAAATTACTTTAAAAAACCCACAAAACAAAGACAGTGAAAGAGAGAGAAATTCTTACAAAATCCGTTCAGGGTCTCTGATGCAACCTGGATTGACCATATCTAGACCCACAGCTGGATGAGACATAAGGCTGGACACTCTTGGGGCTGAGAGGGTTGGTGAGGTTGGGTGAGCAAATGCAGATACTTTAAAGTAACACTGCGGGGAACACACCCCATGGGTCTCAAATCTCCAGGTACAAGGGAATCTTCCTACATCAAAACATGCATGGGAAACCCAGAAGATGGTGTGCCATGAGATCGGGAAAGGTTTCTAAAACGCACCTCATTTCTCCTCTCCTTGTGCCTGGGTTCGCCATTCCAGCCGCTTGACTAACCATCTCCCTACTTGGAGAATCAGCACCTTTAACCTCCTGATTGTACAGGTTGCAATTTGTCCTGAGGATGAACGGGAAGACGCAGAACCAACGAGAGACGAGCCCTAGGTGTTGGGACAGGCATAGGTCACTCCATTTTCCCATCAGGAAGAAGAATGAACCACAGGCTCAGCCTGCCCCCCAGAACCAAAATAGGGCCTGAAGCAATCCTGCGCTTTTGCGGCCAGCTCCCAAAAAAGCGAGGAGACAAATGGAGCTCAGGGGCACTGCAATTCACAAACGTGCAGAGTTATAAATGAGAACTCTCGTCCACAAATATATTGAGGGAAGGCAACGAAGAGGATTTGAAAGCAAGGCAGATTTGCAGGAAACAGATTTCAGGAGGTAGATTCGACTCGCCTTTAAAGCACATGAAAAGCGGCAAAACGTTGACAATGATGCCCTTGGCCAAAAAGGGCGTATGCGTTTTTTCCTGAATATATTCAGGAAAAAACGCATACGCCCTTTTTGGCCAACCAAGCAAGCCGGAAGGGCAAATCAGCGCTACAAAGAAGTCTCGCTTGCCCTCGGTCAAAAGGGCCATGCTGAACAAACAGTGAAAACCAGAAAAGCAGGACAGGCCATGGAGACCTGGGAGCCTTGCTACGCTGATGGGCGGGATGTAAATTGCCAACAGGCACTCTGGAGAAGAGTACGGTGTGTCCTGAAACAAGTAATAAACACAGCGTAGAGAGCATAGGGCACTTCCACTCAAGGGCGTATAAATTGGGAAAACTAAAAATCAACAAGACACAGGCACCCTAAAGTTTACGGCTGCTCTGTTTCCAAGAACCTCCACTTCGGTACACCTTCAATATCCCAGGAAAGAGAAAAATGGATAAAGAAATGGTGGTACTTGGCACAATGGAATATCACTCAGCCATGAAATCAATGTCATAAGGCTAGTTAGCAGCATGATGAGTGGATTTAGGTACGATGACTCTAAGTGAAATAAGTCACACAGAAAAAGACACTTATCCTAAGATATCGCTTATAGAGGGAATGTCAAAATCGCTACACTTGAACTGAATTACAAAACAGAACAGAGTCACACCTTTAGAAGACACACTATGGCTGCTTAACGGGAAAGGTGAGGTGGGGTGATGCATAAAACAAGGGTTTGGAATTAGCTCAGACACCGCTCCATAAGCCAAATATGTAATAGACAAGGCCTACTCCCTGCTCAGTGAACTGGACTCAACACCCCCTAGTCACCGCACAAGAATATATCTGACTAGTATGAATCTGAAAACCTATGTATCGATATCTCTCTGCAAGTGAATCAAGAGGGTGTAAAGCGGCATAAACACAGCAGGGAAAAGCAGCCAAACCCCATTCTAAACATACATTACTTTAAAAAACCCACAAAGCAAAGACAGTGAAAGAGAGAGAAATTCTTACAAAATCCGTTCAGGGTCTCTGATGCAACCTGGATTGACCATATCTAGACCCACAGCTGGATGAGACATAAGGCTGGACACTCTTGGGGCTGAGAGGATTGGTGAGGTTGGGTGAGCAAATGCAGATACTTTAAAGTAATACCGCTTGGTACCCACCCCATGGGTCTCAAATCTCCAGGTACAAGGGAATCTTCCTACATCAAAACATGCATGGGAAACCCAGAAGATGGTATGCCGTGAGATCGGGAAAGGTTTCTAAAACGCACCTCATTTCTCCTCTCCTTGTGCTCGGGTTCGCCATTCCGGCTGCTTGACTAACCATCTCCCTACTTGGAGAATCAGCACCTTTAACCTACTGTTTCGTCCAGGTTGCAATTTGTCCTGAGGATGAACGGGAAGACGGGGAACCAACGAAAGACTAGCCCTAGGTGTTGGGACAGGCACAGGTCACTCCATTTTCCCATCAGGAAGAAGAATGAACCACAGGCTCAGCCTGCCCCCCAGAACCAAAATAGGGCCTGAAGCAATCCTGCGCTTTTGCGGCCAGCTCCCAAAAAAGCGAGGAGACAAATGGAGCTCAGGGGCACTGCAATTCACAAACGTGCAGAGTTATAAATGAGAACTCTCGTCCACAAATATATTGAGGGAAGGCAACGAAGAGGATTTGAAAGCAAGGCAGATTTGCAGGAAACAGATTTCAGGAGGTAGATGCGACTCGCCTTTAAAGCACATGAAAAGCGGCAAAACGTTGACAATGATGCCCTTGGCCAAAAAGGGCGTATGCGTTTTTTCCTGAATATATTCAGGAAAAAACGCATACGCCCTTTTTGGCCAACCAAGCAAGCCGGAAGGGCAAATCAGCGCTACAAAGAAGTCTCGCTTGCCCTCGGTCAAAAGGGCCATGCTGAACAAAGTGTAAAAACCAGAAAAGCAGGACAGGCCATGGAGACATGGAAGCCTTGCTACGCTGATGGGCGGGATGTAAATTGCCAACAGGCACTCTGGAGAAGAGTACGGTGTGTCCTGAAACAAGTAATAAACACAGCGTTGAGAGCATAGGGCACTTCCACTCATGGGCGTATAAATTGGGAAAACTAAAAATCAACAAGACACAGGCACCCTAAAGTTTACGGCTGCTCTGTTTCCAAGAACCTCCACTTCGGTACACCTTCAATATCCCAGGAAAGAGAAAAATGGATAAAGAAATGGTGGTACTTGGCACAGTGGAATATCACTCAGCCATGAAATCAATGTCATAAGGCTAGTTAGCAGCATGATGAGTGGATTTAGATACGATGATTCTAAGTGAAATAAGTCACACAGAAAAAGACACTTATCCTAAGATATCGCTTATAGAGGGAATGTCAAAATCGCTACACTTGAACTGAATTACAAAACAGAACAGAGTCACACCTTTAGAAGACACACTATGGCTGCTTAACGGGAAAGGTGAGGTGGGGTGATGCATAAAACAAGGGTTTGGAATTAGCTCAGACACTGCTCCATAAGCCAAATATGTAATAGACAAGGCCTACTCCCTGCTCAGTGAACTGGACTCAACACACCCTAGTCAACACACAAGAATATATCTGACTAGTAAGAATCTGAAAACCTATGTATCGATATCTCTCTGCAAGTGAATCAAGAGGGTGTAAAGCGGCATCAACACAGCAGGGAAAAGCAGCCAAGCCCGATTCTAAACATAAATTACTTTAAAAAACCCACAAAACAAAGACAGTGAAAGAGAGAGAAATTCTTACAAAATCCGTTCAGGGTCTATGATGCAACCTGGATTGACCATATCAAGACCCACAGCTGGATGAGACATAAGGCTGGACATTCTTGGGGCTGAGAGGGTTGGTGAGGTTGGGTGAGCAAATGCAGATACTTTAAAGTAACACTGCGGGGAACACACCCCATGGGTCTCAAATCTCCAGGTACAAGGGAATCTTCCTACATCAAAACATGCATGGGAAACCCAGAAGATGGTATGCCATGAGATCGGGAAAGGTTTCTAAAACGCACCTCATTTCTCCTCTCCTGGTGCTCGGGTTCGCCATTCCAGCCGCTTGACTAACCATCTCCCTACTTGGAGAATCAGCACCTTTAACCTCCTGATTGTACAGGTTGCAATTTGTCCTGAGGATGAACGGGAAGACGCGGAACCAACGAGAGACGAGCCCTAGGTGTTGGGACAGGCATAGGTCACTCCATTTTCCCATCAGGAAGAAGAATGAACCACAGGCTCAGCCTGCCCCCCAGAACCAAAATAGGGCCTGAAGCAATCCTGCGCTTTTGCGGCCAGCTCCCAAAAAAGCGAGGAGACAAATGGAGCTCAGGGGCACTGCAATTCACAAACGTGCAGAGTTATAAATGAGAACTCTCGTCCACAAATATATTGAGGGAAGGCAACGAAGAGGATTTGAAAGCAAGGCAGATTTGCAGGAAACAGATTTCAGGAGGTAGATTCGACTCGCCTTTAAAGCACATGAAAAGCGGCAAAACGTTGACAATGATGCCCTTGGCCAAAAAGGGCGTATGCGTTTTTTCCTGAATATATTCAGGAAAAAACGCATACGCCCTTTTTGGCCAACCAAGCAAGCCGGAAGGGCAAATCAGTGCTACAAAGAAGTCTCGCTTGCCCTCAGTCAAAAGGGCCATGCTGAACAAAGTGTAAAAACCAGAAAAGCAGGACAGGCCATGGAGACATGGGAGCCTTGCTACGCTGATGGGCGGGATGTAAATTGCCAACAGGCACTCTGGAGGAGAGTACGGTGTGTCCTGAAACAAGTAATAAACACAGCGTAGAGAGCATAGGGCACTTCCACTCAAGGGCGTATAAATTGGGAAAACTAAAAATCAACAAGACACAGGCACCCTAAAGTTTACGGCTGCTCTGTTTCCAAGAACCTCCACTTCGGTACACCTTCAATATCCCAGGAAAGAGAAAAATGGATAAAGAAATGGTGGTACTTCGCACAATGGAATATCACTCAGCCATGAAATCAATGTCATAAGGCTAGTTAGCAGCATGATGAGTGGATTTAGGTACGATGACTCTAAGTGAAATAAGTCACACAGAAAAAGACACTTATCCTAAGATATCGCTTATAGAGGGAATGTCAAAATCGCTACACTTGAACTGAATTACAAAACAGAACAGAGTCACACCTTTAGAAGACACACTATGGCTGCTTAACGGGAAAGGTGAGGTGGGGTGATGCATAAAACAAGGGTTTGGAATTAGCTCAGACACCGCTCCATAAGCCAAATATGTAATAGACAAGGCCTACTCCCTGCTCAGTGAAGTGGACTCAACACCCCCTAGTCACCGCACAAGAATATATCTGACTAGTATGAATCTGAAAACCTATGTATCGATATCTCTCTGCAAGTGAATCAAGAGGGTGTAAAGCGGCATGAACACAGCAGGGAAAAGCAGCCAAGCCCGATTCTAAACATAAATTACTTTAAAAAACCCACAAAACAAAGACAGTGAAAGAGAGAGAAATTCTTACAAAATCCGTTCAGGGTCTATGATGCAACCTGGATTGACCATATCAAGACCCACAGCTGGATGAGACATAAGCCTGGACATTCTTGGGGCTGAGAGGGTTGGTGAGGTTGGGTGAGCAAATGTAGATACTTTAAAGTAACACTGCGGGGAACACACCCCATGGGTCTCAAATCTCCAGGTACAAGGGAATCTTCCTACATCAAAACATGCATGGGAAACCCAGAAGATGGTATGCCATGAGATCGGGAAAGGTTTCTAAAACGCACCTCATTTCTCCTCTCCTTGTGCTCGGGTTCGCCATTCGGGCCGCTTGACTAACCATCTCCCTACTTGGAGAATCAGCACCTTAACCTCCTGATTGTACAGGTTGCAATTTGTCCTGAGGATGAACGGGAAGACGCGGAACCAACGAGAGACGAGCCCTAGGTGTTGGGACAGGCATAGGTCACTCCATTTTCCCATCAGGAAGAAGAATGAACCACAGGCTCAGCCTGCCCCCCAGAACCAAAATAGGGCCTGAAGCAATCCTGCGCTTTTGCGGCCAGCTCCCAAAAAAGCGAGGAGACAAATGGAGCTCAGGGGCACTGCAATTCACAAACGTGCAGAGTTATAAATGAGAACTCTCGTCCACAAATATATTGAGGGAAGGCAACGAAGAGGATTTGAAAGCAAGGCAGATTTGCAGGAAACAGATTTCAGGAGGTAGATTCGACTCGCCTTTAAAGCACATGAAAAGCGGCAAAACGTTGACAATGATGCCCTTGGCCAAAAAGGGCGTATGCGTTTTTTCCTGAATATATTCAGGAAAAAACGCATACGCCCTTTTTGGCCAACCAAGCAAGCCGGAAGGGCAAATCAGCGCTACAAAGAAGTCTCGCTTGCCCTCGGTCAAAAGGGCCATGCTGAACAAACAGTAAAAACCAGAAAAGCAGGACAGGCCATGGAGACATGGGAGCTTTGCTACGCTGATGGGCGGGATATAAATTGCCAACAGGCACTCTGGAGAAGAGTACGGTGTGTCCTGAAACAAGTAATAAACACAGCGTAGAGAGCATAGGGCACTTCCACTCATGGGCGTCTAAATTGGGAAAACTAAAAATCAACAAGACACAGGCACCCTAAAGTTTACGGCTGCTCTGTTTCCAAGAACCTCCGCTTCGGTACACCTTCAATATCCCAGGAAAGAGAAAAATGGATAAAGAAATGGTGGTACTTGGAACAATGGAATATCACTCAGCCATGAAATCAATGTCATAAGGCTAGTTCGCAGCATGATGAGTGGATTTAGGTACGATGACTCTAAGTGAAATAAGTCACACAGAAAAAGACACTTATCCTAAGATATCGCTTATAGAGGGAATGTCAAAATCGCTACACTTGAACTGAATTACAAAACAGAACAGAGTCACACCTTTAGAAGACACACTATGGCTGCTTAACGGGAAAGGTGAGGTGGGGTGATGCATAAAACAAGGGTTTGGAATTAGCTCAGACACCGCTCCATAAGCCAAATATGTAATAGACAAGGCCTACTCCCTGCTCAGTGAACTGGACTCAACACCCCCTAGTCACCGCACAAGAATATATCTGACTAGTATGAATCTGAAAACCTATGTATCGATATCTCTCTGCAAGTGAATGAAGAGGGTGTAAAGCGGCATAAACACAGCAGAGAAAAGCAGCCAAACCCCATTCTAAACATACATTACTTTAAAAAACCCACAAAACAAAGACAGTGAAAGAGAGAGAAATTCTTACAAAATCCGTTCAGGGTCTATGATGCAACCTGGATTGACCATATCAAGACCCACAGCTGGATGAGACATAAGGCTGGACACTCTTGGGGCTGAGAGGGTTGGTGAGGTTGGGTGAGCAAATGCAGATACTTTAAAGTAACACTGCGGGGAACACACACCATGGGTCTCAAATCTCCAGGTACAAGGGAATCTTCCTACATCAAAACATGCATGGGAAACCCAGAAGATGGTATGCCATGAGATCGGGAAAGGTTTCTAAAACGCACCTCATTTCTCCTCTCCTTGTGCTCGGGTTCGCCATTCCAGCCCCTTGACTAACCATCTCCCTACTTGGAGAATCAGCACCTTTAACCTCCTGATTGTACAGGTTGCAATTTGTCCTGAGGATGAACGGGAAGACGCGGAAGCCACGAGAGACGAGCCCTAGGTGTTGGGACAGGCATAGGTCACTCCATTTTCCCATCAGGAAGAAGAATGAACCACAGGCTCAGCCTGCCCCCCAGAACCAAAATAGGGCCTGAAGCAATCCTGCGCTTTTGCGGCCAGCTCCCAAAAAAGCGAGGAGACAAATGGAGCTCAGGGGCACTGCAATTCAAAAACGTGCAGAGTTATAAATGAGAACTCTCGTCCACAAATATATTGAGGGAAGGCAACGAAGAGGATTTGAAAGCAAGGCAGATTTGCAGGAAACAGATTTCAGGAGGTAGATTCGACTCGCCTTTAAAGCACATGAAAAGCGGCAAAACGTTGACAATGATGCCCTTGGCCAAAAAGGGCGTATGCGTTTTTTCCTGAATATATTCAGGAAAAAACGCATACGCCCTTTTTGGCCAACCAAGCAAGCCGGAAGGGCAAATCAGCGCTACAAAGAAGTCTCGCTTGCCCTCGGTCAAAAGGGCCATGCTGAACACACTGTAAAAACCAGAAAAGCAGGACAGGCCATGGAGACATGGGAGCCTTGCTACGCTGATGGGCGGGATGTAAATTGCCAACAGGCACTCTGGAGAAGAGTACGGTGTGTCCTGAAACAAGTAATAAACACAGCGTAGAGAGCATAGGGCACTTCCACTCAAGGGCGTATAAATTGGGAAAACTAAAAATCAACAAGACACAGGCACCCTAAAGTTTACGGCTGCTCTGTTTCCAAGAACCTCCACTTCGGTACACCTTCAATATCCCAGGAAAGAGAAAAATGGATAAAGAAATGGTGGTACTTGGCACAATGGAATATCACTCAGCCATGAAATCAATGTCATAAGGCTAGTTAGCAGCATGATGAGTGGATTTAGGTACGATGATTCTAAGTGAAATAAGTCACACAGAAAAAGACACTTATCCTAAGATATCGCTTATAGAGGGAATGTCAAAATCGCTACACTTGAACTGAATTACAAAACAGAACAGAGTCACACCTTTAGAAGACACACTATGGCTGCTTAACGGGAAAGGTGAGGTGGGGTGATGCATAAAACAAGGGTTTGAAATTAGCTCAGACACCGCTCCATAAGCCAAATATGTAATAGACAAGGCCTCCTCCCTGCTCAGTGAACTGGACTCAACACCCCCTAGTCACCGCACAAGAATATATCTGACTAGTATGAATCTGAAAACCTATGTATCGATATCTCTCTGCAAGTGAATCAAGAGGGTGTAAAGCGGCATAAACACAGCAGGGAAAAGCAGCCAAACCCCATTCTAAACATACATTACTTTAAAATCCCACAAAGCAAAGACAGTGAAAGAGAGAGAAATTCTTACAAAATCCGTTCAGGGTCTCTGATGCAACCTGGATTGACCATATCTAGACCCACAGCTGGATGAGACATAAGGCTGGACACTCTTGGGGCTGAGAGGATTGGTGAGGTTGGGTGAGCAAATGCAGATACTTTAAAGTAATACCGCGGGGTACCCACCCCATGGGTCTCAAATCTCCAGGTACAAGGGAATCTTCCTACATCAAAACATGCATGGGAAACCCAGAAGATGGTATGCCGTGAGATCGGGAAAGGTTTCTAAAACGCACCTCATTTCTCCTCTCCTTGTGCTCGGGTTCGCCATTCCAGCTGCTTGACTAACCATCTCCCTACTTGGAGAATCAGCACCTTTAACCTACTGTTTCGTCCAGGTTGCAATTTGTCCTGAGGATGAACGGGAAGACGGGGAACCAACGAAAGACTAGCCCTAGGTGTTGGGACAGGCACAGGTCACTCCATTTTCCCATCAGGAAGAAGAATGAACCACAGGCTCAGCCTGCCCCCCAGAACCAAAATAGGGCCTGAAGCAATCCTGCGCTTTTGCGGCCAGCTCCCAAAAAAGCGAGGAGACAAATGGAGCTCAGGGGCACTGCAATTCACAAACGTGCAGAGTTATAAATGAGAACTCTCGTCCACAAATATATTGAGGGAAGGCAACGAAGAGGATTTGAAAGCAAGGCAGATTTGCAGGAAACAGATTTCAGGAGGTAGATTCGACTCGCCTTTAAAGCACATGAAAAGCGGCAAAACGTTGACAATGATGCCCTTGGCCAAAAAGGGCGTATGCGTTTTTTCCTGAATATATTCAGGAAAAAACGCATACGCCCTTTTTGGCCAACCAAGCAAGCCGGAAGGGCAAATCAGCGCTACAAAGAAGTCTCGCTTGCCCTCGGTCAAAAGGGCCATGCTGAACAAACAGTAAAAACCAGAAAAGCAGGACAGGCCATGGAGACATGGGAGCCTTGCTACGCTGATGGGCGGGATGTAAATTGCCAACAGGCACTCTGGAGAAGAGTACGGTGTGTCCTGAAACAAGTAATAAACACAGCGTTGAGAGCATAGGGCACTTCCACTCATGGGCGTATAAATTGGGAAAACTAAAAATCAACAAGACACAGGCACCCTAAAGTTTACGGCTGCTCTGTTTCCAAGAACCTCCACTTCGGTACACCTTCAATATCCCAGGAAAGAGAAAAATGGATAAAGAAATGGTGGTACTTGGCACAATGGAATATCACTCAGCCATGAAATCAATGTCATAAGGCTAGTTAGCAGCATGATGAGTGGATTTAGGTACGATGACTCTAAGTGAAATAAGTCACACAGAAAAAGACACTTATCCTAAGATATCGCTTATAGAGGGAATGTCAAAATCGCTACACTTGAACTGAGTTACAAAACAGAACAGAGTCACACCTTTAGAAGACACACTATGGCTGCTTAACGGGAAAGGTGAGGTGGGGTGATGCATAAAACAAGGGTTTGGAATTAGCTCAGACACCGCTCCATAAGCCAAATATGTAATAGACAAGGCCTACTCCCTGCTCAGTGAACTGGACTCAACACCCCCTAGTCACCGCACAAGAATATATCTGACTAGTATGAATCTGAAAACCTATGTATCGATATCTCTCTGCAAGTGAATCAAGAGGGTGTAAAGCGGCATAAACACAGCAGGGAAAAGCAGCCAAACCCCATTCTAAACATACATTACTTTAAAAAACCCACAAAGCAAAGACAGTGAAAGAGAGAGAAATTCTTACAAAATCCGTTCAGGGTCTCTGATGCAACCTGGATTGACCATATCTAGACCCACAGCTGGATGAGACATAAGGCTGGACACTCTTGGGGCTGAGAGGATTGGTGAGGTTGGGTGAGCAAATGCAGATACTTTAAAGTAATACCGCGGGGTACCCACCCCATGGGTCTCAAATCTCCAGGTACAAGGGCATCTTCCTACATCAAAACATGCATGGGAAACCCAGAAGATGGTATGCCGTGAGATCGGGAAATGTTTCTAAAACGCACCTCATTTCTCCTCTCCTTGTGCTCGGGTTCGCCATTCCAGCCGCTTGACTAACCATCTCCCTACTTGGAGAATCAGCACCTTTAACCTACTGTTTCGTCCAGGTTGCAATTTGTCCTGAGGATGAACGGGAAGACGGGGAACCAACGAAAGACTAGCCCTAGGTGTTGGGACAGGCACAGGTCACTCCATTTTCCCATCAGGAAGAAGAATGAACCACAGGCTCAGCCTGCCCCCCAGAACCAAAATAGGGCCTGAAGCAATCCTGCGCTTTTGCGGCCTTCCCAAAAAAGCGAGGAGACAAATGGAGCTCAGGGGCACTGCAATTCACAAACGTGCAGAGTTATAAATGAGAACTCTCGTCCACAAATATATTGAGGGAAGGCAACGAAGAGGATTTGAAAGCAAGGCAGATTTGCAGGAAACAGATTTCAGGAGGTAGATTCGACTCGCCTTTAAAGCACATGAAAAGCGGCAAAACGTTGACAATGATGCCCTTGGCCAAAAAGGGCGTATGCGTTTTTTCCTGAATATATTCAGGAAAAAACGCATACGCCCTTTTTGGCCAACCAAGCAAGCCGGAAGGGCAAATCAGCGCTACAAAGAAGTCTCGCTTGCCCTCGGTCAAAAGGGCCATGCTGAACAAAGTGTAAAAACCAGAAAAGCAGGACAGGCCATGGAGACATGGAAGCCTTGCTACGCTGATGGGCGGGATGTAAATTGCCAACAGGCACTCTGGACAAGAGTACGGTGTGTCCTGAAACAAGTAATAAACACAGCGTTGAGAGCATAGGGCACTTCCACTCATGGGCGTATAAATTGGGAAAACTAAAAATCAACAAGACACAGGCACCCTAAAGTTTACGGCTGCTCTGTTTCCAAGAACCTCCACTTCGGTACACCTTCAATATCCCAGGAAAGAGAAAAATGGATAAAGAAATGGTGGTACTTGGAACAATGGAATATCACTCAGCCATGAAATCAATGTCATAAGGCTAGTTCGCAGCATGATGAGTGGATTTAGGTACGATGACTCTAAGTGAAATAAGTCACACAGAAAAAGACACTTATCCTAAGATATCGCTTATAGAGGGAATGTCAAAATCGCTACACTTGAACTGAATTACAAAACAGAACAGAGTCACACCTTTAGAAGACACACTATGGCTGCTTAACGGGAAAGGTGAGGTGGGGTGATGCATAAAACAAGGGTTTGGAATTAGCTCAGACACCGCTCCATAAGCCAAATATGTAATAGACAAGGCCTACTCCCTGCTCAGTGAACTGGACTCAACACCCCCTAGTCACCGCACAAGAATATATCTGACTAGTATGAATCTGAAAACCTATGTATCGATATCTCTCTGCAAGTGAATCAAGAGGGTGTAAAGCGGCATAAACACAGCAGAGAAAAGCAGCCAAACCCCATTCTAAACATACATTACTTTAAAAAACCCACAAAACAAAGACAGTGAAAGAGAGAGAAATTCTTACAAAATCCGTTCAGGGTCTATGATGCAACCTGGATTGACCATATCAAGACCCACAGCTGGATGAGACATAAGGCTGGACACTCTTGGGGCTGAGAGGGTTGGTGAGGTTGGGTGAGCAAATGCAGATACTTTAAAGTAACACTGCGGGGAACACACACCATGGGTCTCAAATCTCCAGGTACAAGGGAATCTTCCTACATCAAAACATGCATGGGAAACCCAGAAGATGGTATGCCATGAGATCGGGAAAGGTTTCTAAAACGCACCTCATTTCTCCTCTCCTTGTGCTCGGGTTCGCCATTCCAGCCCCTTGACTAACCATCTCCCTACTTGGAGAATCAGCACCTTTAACCTCCTGATTGTACAGGTTGCAATTTGTCCTGAGGATGAACGGGAAGACGCGGAAGCCACGAGAGACGAGCCCTAGGTGTTGGGACAGGCATAGGTCACTCCATTTTCCCATCAGGAAGAAGAATGAACCACAGGCTCAGCCTGCCCCCCAGAACCAAAATAGGGCCTGAAGCAATCCTGCGCTTTTGCGGCCAGCTCCCAAAAAAGCGAGGAGACAAATGGAGCTCAGGGGCACTGCAATTCACAAACGTGCAGAGTTATAAATGAGAACTCTCGTCCACAAATATATTGAGGGAAGGCAACGAAGAGGATTTGAAAGCAAGGCAGATTTGCAGGAAACAGATTTCAGGAGGTAGATTCGACTCGCCTTTAAAGCACATGAAAAGCGGCAAAACGTTGACAATGATGCCCTTGGCCAAAAAGGGCGTATGCGTTTTTTCCTGAATATATTCAGGAAAAAACGCATACGCCCTTTTTGGCCAACCAAGCAAGCCGGAAGGGCAAATCAGCGCTACAAAGAAGTCTCGCTTGCCCTCGGTCAAAAGGGCCATGCTGAACAAACTGTAAAAACCAGAAAAGCAGGACAGGCCATGGAGACATGGGAGCCTTGCTACGCTGATGGGCGGGATGTAAATTGCCAACAGGCACTCTGGAGAAGAGTACGGTGTGTCCTGAAACAAGTAATAAACCCAGCGTAGAGAGCATAGGGCACTTCCACTCAAGGGCGTATAAATTGGGAAAACTAAAAATCAACAAGACACAGGCACCCTAAAGTTTACGGCTGCTCTGTTTCCAAGAACCTCCACTTCGGTACACCTTCAATATCCCAGGAAAGAGAAAAATGGATAAAGAAATGGTGGTACTTGGCACAATGGAATATCACTCAGCCATGAAATCAATGTCATAAGGCTAGTTAGCAGCATGATGAGTGGATTTAGGTACGATGATTCTAAGTGAAATAAGTCACACAGAAAAAGACACTTATCCTAAGATATCGCTTATAGAGGGAATGTCAAAATCGCTACACTTGAACTGAATTACAAAACAGAACAGAGTCACACCTTTAGAAGACACACTATGGCTGCTTAACGGGAAAGGTGAGGTGGGGTGATGCATAAAACAAGGGTTTGAAATTAGCTCAGACACCGCTCCATAAGCCAAATATGTAATAGACAAGGCCTACTCCCTGCTCAGTGAACTGGACTCAACACCCCCTAGTCACCGCACAAGAATATATCTGACTAGTATGAATCTGAAAACCTATGTATCGATATCTCTCTGCAAGTGAATCAAGAGGGTGTAAAGCGGCATAAACACAGCAGGGAAAAGCAGCCAAACCCCATTCTAAACATACATTACTTTAAAATCCCACAAAGCAAAGACAGTGAAAGAGAGAGAAATTCTTACAAAATCCGTTCAGGGTCTCTGATGCAACCTGGATTGACCATATCTAGACCCACAGCTGGATGAGACATAAGGCTGGACACTCTTGGGGCTGAGAGGATTGGTGAGGTTGGGTGAGCAAATGCAGATACTTTAAAGTAATACCGCGGGGTACCCACCCCATGGGTCTCAAATCTCCAGGTACAAGGGAATCTTCCTACATCAAAACATGCATGGGAAACCCAGAAGATGGTATGCCGTGAGATCGGGAAAGGTTTCTAAAACGCACCTCATTTCTCCTCTCCTTGTGCTCGGATTCGCCATTCCAGCTGCTTGACTAACCATCTCCCTACTTGGAGAATCAGCACCTTTAACCTCCTGATTGTACAGGTTGCAATTTGTCCTGAGGATGAACGGGAAGACGCGGAACCAACGAGAGACGAGCCCTAGGTGTTGGGACAGGCATAGGTCACTCCATTTTCCCATCAGGAAGAAGAATGAACCACAGGCTCAGCCTGCCCCCCAGAACCAAAATAGGGCCTGAAGCAATCCTGCGCTTTTGCGGCCAGCTCCCAAAAAAGCGAGGAGACAAATGGAGCTCAGGGGCACTGCAATTCACAAACGTGCAGAGTTATAAATGAGAACTCTCGTCCACAAATATATTGAGGGAAGGCAACGAAGAGGATTTGAAAGCAAGGCAGATTTGCAGGAAACAGATTTCAGGAGGTAGATTCGACTCGCCTTTAAAGCACATGAAAAGCGGCAAAACGTTGACAATGATGCCCTTGGCCAAAAAGGGCGTATGCGTTTTTTCCTGAATATATTCAGGAAAAAACGCATACGCCCTTTTTGGCCAACCAAGCAAGCCGGAAGGGCAAATCAGCGCTACAAAGAAGTCTCGCTTGCCCTCGGTCAAAAGGGTCATGCTGAACAAACAGTAAAAACCAGAAAAGCAGGACAGGCCATGGAGACATGGGAGCCTTGCTACGCTGATGGGCGGGATGTAAATTGCCAACAGGCACTCTGGAGAAGAGTACGGTGTGTCCTGAAACAAGTAATAAACACAGCGTAGAGAGCATAGGGCACTTCCACTCAAGGGCGTATAAATTGGGAAAACTAAAAATCAACAAGACACAGGCACCCTAAAGTTTACGGCTGCTCTGTTTCCAAGAACCTCCACTTCGATACACCTTCAATATCCCAGGAAAGAGAAAAATGGATAAAGAAATGGTGGTACTTGGCACAATGGAATATCACTCAGCCATGAAATCAATGTCATAAGGCTAGTTAGCAGCATGATGAGTGGATTTAGGTACGATGATTCTAAGTGAAATAAGTCACACAGAAAAAGACACTTATCCTAAGATATCGCTTATAGAGGGAATGTCAAAATCGCTACACTTGAACTGAATTACAAAACAGAACAGAGTCACACCTTTAGAAGACACACTATGGCTGCTTAACGGGAAAGGTGAGGTGGGGTGATGCATAAAACAAGGGTTTGAAATTAGCTCAGAGACCGCTCCATAAGCCAAATATGTAATAGACAAGGCCTACTCCCTGCTCAGTGAACTGGACTCAACACACCCTAGTCACCACACAAGAATATATCTGACTAGTACGAATCTGAAAACCTATGTATCGATATCTCTCTGCAAGTGAATCAAGAGGGTGTAAAGCGGCATAAACACAGCAGGGAAAAGCAGCCAAACCCCATTCTAAACATACATTACTTTAAAAAACCCACAAAGCAAAGACAGTGAAAGAGAGAGAAATTCTTACAATATCCGTTCAGGGTCTCTGATGCAACCTGGATTGACCATATCTAGACCCACAGCTGGATGAGACATAAGGCTGGACACTCTTGGGGCTGAGAGGATTGGTGAGGTTGGGTGAGCAAATGCAGATCCTTTAAAGTAATACCGCGGGGTACCCACCCCATGGGTCTCAAATCTCCAGGTACAAGGGAATCTTCCTACATCAAAACATGCATGGGAAACCCAGAAGATGGTATGCCGTGAGATCGGGAAAGGTTTCTAAAACGCACCTCATTTCTCCTCTCCGTGTGCTCGGGTTCGCCATTCCAGCCGCTTGACTAACCATCTCCCTACTTGGAGAATCAGCACCTTTAACCTACTGTTTCGTCCAGGTTGCAATTTGTCCTGAGGATGAACGGGAAGACGGGGAACCAACGAAAGACTAGCCCTAGGTGTTGGGACAGGCACAGGTCACTCCATTTTCCCATCAGGAAGAAGAATGAACCACAGGCTCAGCCTGCCCCCCAGAACCAAAATAGGGCCTGAAGCAATCCTGCGCTTTTGCGGCCAGCTCCCAAAAAAGCGAGGAGACAAATGGAGCTCAGGGGCACTGCAATTCACAAACGTGCAGAGTTATAAATGAGAACTCTCGTCCACAAATATATTGAGGGAAGGCAACGAAGAGGATTTGAAAGCAAGGCAGATTTGCAGGAAACAGATTTCAGGAGGTAGATTCGACTCGCCTTTAAAGCACATGAAAAGCGGCAAAACGTTGACAATGATGCCCTTGGCCAAAAAGGGCGTATGCGTTTTTTCCTGAATATATTCAGGAAAAAACGCATACGCCCTTTTTGGCCAACCAAGCAAGCCGGAAGGGCAAATCAGCGCTACAAAGATGTCTCGCTTGCCCTCGGTCAAAAGGGCCATGCTGAACAAACAGTAAAAACCAGAAAAGCAGGGCAGGCCATGGAGACATGGGAGCCTTGCTACGCTGATGGGCGGGATGTAAATTGCCAACAGGCACTCTGGAGAAGAGTACGGTGTGTCCTGAAACAAGTAATAAACACAGCGTAGAGAGCATAGGGCACTTCCACTCATGGGCGTATAAATTGGGAAAACTAAAAATCAACAAGACACAGGCACCCTAATGTTTACGGCTGCTCTGTTTCCAAGAACCTCCACTTCGGTACACCTTCAATATCCCAGGAAAGAGAAAAATGGATAAAGAAATGGTGGTACTTGGCACAATGGAATATCACTCAGCCATGAAATCAATGTCATAAGGCTAGTTAGCAGCATGATGAGTGGATTTAGGTACGATGACTCTAAGTGAAATAAGTCACACAGAAAAAGACACTTATCCTAAGATATCGCTTATAGAGGGAATGTCAAAATCGCTACACTTGAACTGAATTACAAAACAGAACAGAGTCACACCTTTAGAAGACACACTATGGCTGCTTAACGGGAAAGGTGAGGTGGGGTGATGCATAAAACAAGGGTTTGGAATTAGCTCAGACACCGCTCCATAAGCCAAATATGTAATAGACAAGGCCTACTCCCTGCTCAGTGAACTGGACTCAACACCCCCTAGTCACCGCACAAGAATATATCTGACTAGTATGAATCTGAAAACCTATGTATCGATATCTCTCTGCAAGTGAATCAAGAGGGTGTAAAGCGGCATAAACACAGCAGGGAAAAGCAGCCAAACCCCATTCTAAACATACATTACTTTAAAAAACCCACAAAGCAAAGACAGTGAAAGAGAGAGAAATTCTTACAAAATCCGTTCAGGGTCTCTGATGCAACCTGGATTGACCATATCTAGACCCACAGCTGGATGAGACATAAGGCTGGACACTCTTGGGGCTGAGAGGATTGGTGAGGTTGGGTGAGCAAATGCAGATACTTTAAAGTAATACCGCGGGGTACCCACCCCATGGGTCTCAAATCTCCAGGTACAAGGGCATCTTCCTACATCAAAACATGCATGGGAAACCCAGAAGATGGTATGCCGTGAGATCGGGAAATGTTTCTAAAACGCACCTCATTTCTCCTCTCCTTGTGCTCGGGTTCGCCATTCCAGCCGCTTGACTAACCATCTCCCTACTTGGAGAATCAGCACCTTTAACCTACTGTTTCGTCCAGGTTGCAATTTGTCCTGAGGATGAACGGGAAGACGGGGAACCAACGAAAGACTAGCCCTAGGTGTTGGGACAGGCACAGGTCACTCCATTTTCCCATCAGGAAGAAGAATGAACCACAGGCTCAGCCTGCCCCCCAGAACCAAAATAGGGCCTGAAGCAATCCTGCGGTTTTGCGGCCAGCTCCCAAAAAAGCGAGGAGACAAATGGAGCTCAGGGGCACTGCAATTCACAAACGTGCAGAGTTATAAATGAGAACTCTCGTCCACAAATATATTGAGGGAAGGCAACGAAGAGGATTTGAAAGCAAGGCAGATTTGCAGGAAACAGATTTCAGGAGGTAGATTCGACTCGCCTTTAAAGCACATGAAAAGCGGCAAAACGTTGACAATGATGCCCTTGGCCAAAAAGGGCGTATGCGTTTTTTCCTGAATATATTCAGGAAAAAACGCATACGCCCTTTTTGGCCAACCAAGCAAGCCGGAAGGGCAAATCAGCGCTACAAAGAAGTCTCGCTTGCCCTCGGTCAAAAGGGCCATGCTGAACAAAGTGTAAAAACCAGAAAAGCAGGAAAGGCCATGGAGACATGGAAGCCTTGCTACGCTGATGGGCGGGATGTAAATTGCCAACAGGCACTCTGGAGAAGAGTACGGTGTGTCCTGAAACAAGTAATAAACACAGCGTTGAGAGCATAGGGCACTTCCACTCATGGGCGTATAAATTGGGAAAACTAAAAATCAACAAGACACAGGCACCCTAAAGTTTACGGCTGCTCTGTTTCCAAGAACCTCCACTTCGGTACACCTTCAATATCCCAGGAAAGAGAAAAATGGATAAAAAAATGGTGGTACTTGGCACAGTGGAATATCACTCAGCCATGAAATCAATGTCATAAGGCTAGTTAGCAGCATGATGAGTGGATTTAGATACGATGATTCTAAGTGAAATAAGTCACACAGAAAAAGACACTTATCCTAAGATATCGCTTATAGAGGGAATGTCAAAATCGCTACACTTGAACTGAATTACAAAACAGAACAGAGTCACACCTTTAGAAGACACACTATGGCTGCTTAACGGGAAAGGTGAGGTGGGGTGATGCATAAAACAAGGGTTTGAAATTAGCTCAGAGACCGCTCCATAAGCCAAATATGTAATAGACAAGGCCTACTCCCTGCTCAGTGAACTGGACTCAACACACCCTAGTCACCACACAAGAATATATCTGACTAGTACGAATCTGAAAACCTATGTATCGATATCTCTCTGCAAGTGAATCAAGAGGGTGTAAAGCAGCATCAACACAGCAGGGAAAAGCAGCCAAGCCCGATTCTAAACATAAATTACTTTAAAAAACCCACAAAACAAAGACAGTGAAAGAGAGAGAAATTCTTACAAAATCCGTTCAGGGTCTATGATGCAACCTGGATTGACCATATCAAGACCCACAGCTGGATGAGACATAAGGCTGGACACTCTTGGGGCTGAGAGGGTTGGTGAGGTTGGGTGAGCAAATGCAGATACTTTAAAGTAACACTGCGGGGAACACACCCCATGGGTCTCAAATCTCCAGGTACAAGGGAATCTTCCTACATCAAAACATGCATGGGAAACCCAGAAGATGGTATGCCATGAGATCGGGAAAGGTTTCTAAAACGCACCTCATTTCTCCTCTCCTTGTGCTCGGGTTCGCCATTCCAGCCGCTTGACTAACCATCTCCCTACTTGGAGAATCAGCACCTTTAACCTCCTGATTGTACAGGTTGCAATTTGTCCTGAGGATGAACGGGAAGACGCGGAACCAACGAGAGACGAGCCCTAGGTGTTGGGACAGGCATAGGTCACTCTATTTTCCCATCAGGAAGAAGAATGAACCACAGGCTCAGCCTGCCCCCCAGAACCAAAATAGGGCCTGAAGCAATCCTGCGCTTTTGCGGCCAGCTCTCAAAAAAGCGAGGAGACAAATGGAGCTCAGGGGCACTGCAATTCACAAACGTGCAGAGTTATAAATGAGAACTCTCGTCCACAAATATATTGAGGGAAGGCAACGAAGAGGATTTGAAAGCAAGGCAGATTTGCAGGAAACAGATTTCAGGAGGTAGATTCGACTCGCCTTTAAAGCACATGAAAAGCGGCAAAACGTTGACAATGATGCCCTTGGCCAAAAAGGGCGTATGCGTTTTTTCCTGAATATATTCAGGAAAAAACGCATACGCCCTTTTTGGCCAACCAAGCAAGCCGGAAGGGCAAATCAGCGCTACAAAGAAGTCTCGCTTGCCCTCGGTCAAAAGGGCCATGCTGAACAAACAGTAAAAACCAGAAAAGCAGGACAGGCCATGGAGACATGGGAGCCTTGCTACGCTGATGGGCGGGATATAAATTGCCAACAGGCACTCTGGAGAAGAGTACGGTGTGTCCTGAAACAAGTAATAAACACAGCGTAGAGAGCATAGGGCACTTCCACTCATGGGTGTATAAATTGGGAAAACTAAAAATCAAAAAGACACAGGCACCCTAAAGTTTACGGCTGCTCTGTTTCCAAGAACCTCCGCTTCGGTACACCTTCAATATCCCAGGAAAGAGAAAAATGGATAAAGAAATGGTGGTACTTGGCACAATGGAATATCACTCAGCCATGAAATCAATGTCATAAGGCTAGTTAGCAGCATGATGAGTGGATTTAGGTACGATGACTCTAAGTGAAATAAGTCACACAGAATAAGACACTTATCCTAAGATATCGCTTATAGAGGGAATGTCAAAATCGCTTCACTTGAACTGAATTACAAAACAGAACAGAGTCACACCTTTAGAAGACACACTATGGCTGCTTAACGGGAAAGGTGAGGTGGGGTGATGCATAAAACAAGGGTTTGGAATTAGCTCAGACACCGCTCCATAAGCCAAATATGTAATAGACAAGGCCTACTCCCTGCTCAGTGAACTGGACTCAACACCCCCTAGTCACCACAAAAGAATATATCTGACTAGTATGAATATGAAAACCAATGTATCGATATCTCTCTGCAAGTGAATCAAGAGGGTGTAAAGCGGCATAAACACAGCAGGGAAAAGCAGCCAAACCCCATTCTAAACATACATTACTTTAAAAAACCCACAAAGCAAAGACAGTGAAAGAGAGAGAAATTCTTACAAAATCCGTTCAGGGTCTCTGATGCAACCTGGATTGACCATATCTAGACCCACAGCTGGATGAGACATAAGGCTGGACACTCTTGGGGCTGAGAGGATTGGTGAGGTTGGGTGAGCAAATGCAGATCCTTTAAAGTAATACCGCGGGGTACCCACCCCATGGGTCTCAAATCTCCAGGTACAAGGGAATCTTCCTACATCAAAACATGCATGGGAATCCCAGAAGATGGTATGCCGTGAGATCGGGAAAGGTTTCTAAAACGCACCTCATTTCTCCTCTCCTTGTGCTCGGGTTCGCCATTCCAGCCGCTTGACTAACCATCTCCCTACTTGGAGAATCAGCACCTTTAACCTACTGTTTCGTCCAGGTTGCAATTTGTCCTGAGGATGAACGGGAAGACGGGGAACCAACGAAAGACTAGCCCTAGGTGTTGGGACAGGCACAGGTCACTCCATTTTCCCATCAGGAAGAAGAATGAACCACAGGCTCAGCCTGCCCCCCAGAACCAAAATAGGGCCTGAAGCAATCCTGCGCTTTTGCGGCCAGCTCCCAAAAAAGCGAGGAGACAAATGGAGCTCAGGGGCACTGCAATTCACAAACGTGCAGAGTTATAAATGAGAACTCTCGTCCACAAATATATTGAGGGAAGGCAACGAAGAGGATTTGAAAGCAAGGCAGATTTGCAGGAAACAGATTTCAGGAGGTAGATTCGACTCGCCTTTAAAGCCCATGAAAAGCGGCAAAACGTTGACAATGATGCCCTTGGCCAAAAAGGGCGTATGCGTTTTTTCCTGAATATATTCAGGAAAAAACGCATACGCCCTTTTTGGCCAACCAAGCAAGCCGGAAGGGCAAATCAGCGCTACAAAGAAGTCTCGCTTGCCCTCGGTCAAAAGGGCCATGCTGAACAAACAGTAAAAACCAGAAAAGCAGGACAGGCCATGGAGACATGGGAGCCTTGCTACGCTGATGGGCGGGATGTAAATTGCCAACAGGCACTCTGGAGAAGAGTACGGTGTGTCCTGAAACAAGTAATAAACACAGCGTAGAGAGCATAGGGCACTTCCACTCAAGGGCGTATAAATTGGGAAAACTAAAAATCAACAAGACACAGGCACCCTAAAGTTTACGGCTGCTCTGTTTCCAAGAACCTCCACTTCGGTACACCTTCAATATCCCAGGAAAGAGAAAAATGGATAAAGAAATGGTGGTACTTGGCACAATGGAATATCACTCAGCCATGAAATCAATGTCATAAGGCTAGTTAGCAGCATGATGAGTGGATTTAGGTACGATGATTCTAAGTGAAATAAGTCACACAGAAAAAGACACTTATCCTAAGATATCGCTTATAGAGGGAATGTCAAAATCGCTACACTTGAACTGAATTACAAAACAGAACAGAGTCACACCTTTAGAAGACACACTATGGCTGCTTAACGGGAAAGGTGAGGTGGGGTGATGCATAAAACAAGGGTTTGAAATTAGCTCAGACACCGCTCCATAAGCCAAATATGTAATAGACAAGGCCTACTCCCTGCTCAGTGAACTGGACTCAACACCCCCTAGTCACCGCACAAGAATATATCCGACTAGTATGAATCTGAAAACCTATGTATCGATATCTCTCTGCAAGTGAATCAAGAGGGTGTAAAGCGGCATAAACACAGCAGGGAAAAGCAGCCAAACCCCATTCTAAACATACATTACTTTAAAAAACCCACAAAGCAAAGACAGTGAAAGAGAGAGAAATTCTTACAAAATCCGTTCAGGGTCTCTGATGCAACCTGGATTGACCATATCTAGACCCACAGCTGGATGAGACATAAGGCTGGACACTCTTGGGGCTGAGAGGATTGGTGAGGTTGGGTGAGCAAATGCAGATCCTTTAAAGTAATACCGCAGGGTACCCACCCCATGGGTCTCAAATCTCCAGGTACAAGGGAATCTTCCTACATCAAAACATGCATGGGAAACCCAGAAGATGGTATGCCGTGAGATCGGGAAAGGTTTCTAAAACGCACCTCATTTCTCCTCTCCTTGTGCTCGGATTCGCGATTCCAGCCGCTTGACTAACCATCTCCCTACTTGGAGAATCAGCACCTTTAACCTACTGTTTCGTCCAGGTTGCAATTTGTCCTGAGGATGAACGGGAAGACGGGGAACCAACGAAAGACTAGCCCTAGGTGTTGGGACAGGCACAGGTCACTCCATTTTCCCATCAGGAAGAAGAATGAACCACAGGCTCAGCCTGCCCCCCAAACCAAAATAGGGCCTGAAGCAATCCTGCGCTTTTGCGGCCAGCTCCCAAAAAAGCGAGGAGACAAATGGAGCTCAGGGGCACTGCAATTCACAAACGTGCAGAGTTATAAATGAGAACTCTCGTCCACAAATATATTGAGGGAAGGCAACGAAGAGGATTTGAAAGCAAGGCAGATTTGCAGGAAACAGATTTCAGGAGGTAGATTCGACTCGCCTTTAAAGCACATGAAAAGCGGCAAAACGTTGACAATGATGCCCTTGGCCAAAAAGGGCGTATGCGTTTTTTCCTGAATATATTCAGGAAAAAACGCATACGCCCTTTTTGGCCAACCAAGCAAGCCGGAAGGGCAAATCAGCGCTACAAAGATGTCTCGCTTGCCCTCGGTCAAAAGGGCCATGCTGAACAAACAGTAAAAACCAGAAAAGCAGGACAGGCCATGGAGACATGGGAGCCTTGCTACGCTGATGGGCGGGATGTAAATTGCCAACAGGCACTCTGGAGAAGAGTACGGTGTGTCCTGAAACAAGTAATAAACACAGCGTAGAGAGCATAGGGCACTTCCACTCATGGGCGTATAAATTGGGAAAACTAAAAATCAACAAGACACAGGCACCCTAAAGTTTACGGCTGCTCTGTTTCCAAGAACCTCCACTTCGGTACACCTTCAATATCCCAGGAAAGAGAAAAATGGATAAAGAAATGGTGGTACTTGGCACAATGGAATATCACTCAGCCATGAAATCAATGTCATAAGGCTAGTTAGCAGCATGATGAGTGGATTTAGTTACGATGACTCTAAGTGAAATAAGTCACACAGAAAAAGACACTTATCCTAAGATATCGCTTATAGAGGGAATGTCAAAATCGCTACACTTGAACTGAATTACAAAACAGAACAGAGTCACACCTTTAGAAGACACACTATGGCTGCTTAACGGGAAAGGTGAGGTGGGGTGATGCATAAAACAAAGGTTCGGAATTAGCTCAGACACCGCTCCATAAGCCAAATATGTAATAGACAAGGCCTACTCCCTGCTCAGTGAACTGGACTCAACACCCCCTAGTCACCGCACAAGAATATATCTGACTAGTATGAATCTGAAAACCTATGTATCGATATCTCTCTGCAAGTGAATCAAGAGGGTGTAAAGCGGCATAAACACAGCAGGGAAAAGCAGCCAAACCCCATTCTAAACATACATTACTTTAAAAAACCCACAAAGCAAAGACAGTGAAAGAGAGAGAAATTCTTACAAAATCCGTTCAGGGTCTCTGATGCAACCTGGATTGACCATATCTAGACCCACAGCTGGATGAGACATAAGGCTGGACACTCTTGGGGCTGAGAGGATTGGTGAGGTTGGGTGAGCAAATGCAGATCCTTTAAAGTAATACCGCGGGGTACCCACCCCATGGGTCTCAAATCTCCAGGTACAAGGGAATCTTCCTACATCAAAACATGCATGGGAAACCCAGAAGATGGTATGCCGTGAGATCGGGAAAGGTTTCTAAAACGCACCTCATTTCTCCTCTCCTTGTGCTCGGATTCGCGATTCCAGCCTCTTGACTAACCATCTCCCTACTTGGAGAATCAGCACCTTTAACCTACTGTTTCGTCCAGGTTGCAATTTGTCCTGAGGATGAACGGGAAGACGGGGAACCAACGAAAGACTAGCCCTAGGTGTTGGGACAGGCACAGGTCACTCCATTTTCCCATCAGGAAGAAGAATGAACCACAGGCTCAGCCTGCCCCCCAGAACCAAAATAGGGCCTGAAGCAATCCTGCGCTTTTGCGGCCAGCTCCCAAAAAAGCGAGGAGACAAATGGAGCTCAGGGGCACTGCAATTCACAAACGTGCAGAGTTATAAATGAGAACTCTCGTCCACAAATATATTGAGGGAAGGCAACGAAGAGGATTTGAAAGCAAGGCAGATTTGCAGGAAACAGATTTCAGGAGGTAGATTCGACTCGCCTTTAAAGCACATGAAAAGCGGCAAAACGTTGACAATGATGCCCTTGGCCAAAAAGGGCGTATGCGTTTTTTCCTGAATATATTCAGGAAAAAACGCATACGCCCTTTTTGGCCAACCAAGCAAGCCGGAAGGGCAAATCAGCGCTACAAAGAAGTCTCGCTTGCCCTCGGTCAAAAGGGCCATGCTGAACAAAGTGTAAAAACCAGAAAAGCAGGACAGGCCATGGAGACATGGAAGCCTTGCTACGCTGATGGGCGGGATGTAAATTGCCAACAGGCACTCTGGAGAAGAGTACGGTGTGTCCTGAAACAAGTAATAAACACAGCGTAGAGAGCATAGGGCACTTCCACTCATGGGCGTATAAATTGGGAAAACTAAAAATCAACAAGACACAGGCACCCTAAAGTTTACGGCTGCTCTGTTTCCAAGAACCTCCACTTCGGTACACCTTCAATATCCCAGGAAAGAGAAAAATGGATAAAGAAATGGTGGTACTTGGCACAGTGGAATATCACTCAGCCATGAAATCAATGTCATAAGGCTAGTTAGCAGCATGATGAGTGGATTTAGGTACGATGACTCTAAGTGAAATAAGTCACACAGAAAAAGACACTTATCCTAAGATATCGCTTATAGAGGGAATGTCAAAATCGCTACACTTGAACTGAATTACAAAACAGAACAGAGTCACACCTTTAGAAGACACACTATGGCTGCTTAACGGGAAAGGTGAGGTGGGGTGATGCATAAAACAAGGGTTTGGAATTAGCTCAGACACCGCTCCATAAGCCAAATATGTAATAGACAAGGCCTACTCCCTGCTCAGTGAACTGGACTCAACACCCCCTAGTCACCGCACAAGAATATATCTGACTAGTATGAATCTGAAAACCTATGTATCGATATCTCTCTGCAAGTGAATCAAGAGGGTGTAAAGCGGCATAAACACAGCAGGGAAAAGCAGCCAAACCCCATTCTAAACATACATTACTTTAAAAAACCCACAAAGCAAAGACAGTGAAAGAGAGAGAAATTCTTACAAAATCCGTTCAGGGTCTCTGATGCAACCTGGATTGACCATATCTAGACCCACAGCTGGATGAGACATAAGGCTGGACACTCTTGGGGCTGAGAGGATTGGTGAGGTTGGGTGAGCAAATGCAGATACTTTAAAGTAATACCGCGGGGTACCCACCCCATGGGTCTCAAATCTCCAGGTACAAGGGAATCTTCCTACATCAAAACATGCATGGGAAACCCAGAAGATGGTATGCCGTGAGATCGGGAAAGGTTTCTAAAACGCACCTCATTTCTCCTCTCCTTGTGCTCGGGTTCGCCATTCCAGCCGCTTGACTAACCATCTCCCTACTTGGAGAATCAGCACCTTTAACCTACTGTTTCGTCCAGGTTGCAATTTGTCCTGAGGATGAACGGGAAGACGGGGAACCAACGAAAGACTAGCCCTAGGTGTTGGGACAGGCACAGGTCACTCCATTTTCCCATCAGGAAGAAGAATGAACCACAGGCTCAGCCTGCCCCCCAGAACCAAAATAGGGCCTGAAGCAATCCTGCGCTTTTGCGGCCAGCTCCCAAAAAAGCGAGGAGACAAATGGAGCTCAGGGGCACTGCAATTCACAAACGTGCAGAGTTATAAATGAGAACTCTCGTCCACAAATATATTGAGGGAAGGCAACGAAGAGGATTTGAAAGCAAGGCAGATTTGCAGGAAACAGATTTCAGGAGGTAGATTCGACTCGCCTTTAAAGCACATGAAAAGCGGCAAAACGTTGACAATGATGCCCTTGGCCAAAAAGGGCGTATGCGTTTTTTCCTGAATATATTCAGGAAAAAACGCATACGCCCTTTTTGGCCAACCAAGCAAGCCGGAAGGGCAAATCAGCGCTACAAAGAAGTCTCGCTTGCCCTCGGTCAAAAGGGCCATGCTGAACAAAGTGTAAAAACCAGAAAAGCAGGACAGGCCATGGAGACATGGAAGCCTTGCTACGCTGATGGGCGGGATGTAAATTGCCAACAGGCACTCTGGAGAAGAGTACGGTGTGTCCTGAAACAAGTAATAAACACAGCGTTGAGAGCATAGGGCACTTCCACTCATGGGCGTATAAATTGGGAAAACTAAAAATCAACAAGACACAGGCACCCTAAAGTTTACGGCTGCTCTGTTTCCAAGAACCTCCACTTCGGTACACCTTCAATATCCCAGGAAAGAGAAAAATGGATAAAGAAATGGTGGTACTTGGCACAGTGGAATATCACTCAGCCATGAAATCAATGTCATAAGGCTAGTTAGCAGCATGATGAGTGGATTTAGATACGATGATTCTAAGTGAAATAAGTCACACAGAAAAAGACACTTATCCTAAGATATCGCTTATAGAGGGAATGTCAAAATCGCTACACTTGAACTGAATTACAAAACAGAACAGAGTCACACCTTTAGAAGACACACTATGGCTGCTTAACGGGAAAGGTGAGGTGGGGTGATGCATAAAACAAGGGTTTGAAATTAGCTCAGAGACCGCTCCATAAGCCAAATATGTAATAGACAAGGCCTACTCCCTGCTCAGTGAACTGGACTCAACACACCCTAGTCACCACACAAGAATATATCTGACTAGTAAGAATCTGAAAACCTATGTATCGATATCTCTCTGCAAGTGAATCAAGAGGGTGTAAAGCGGCATCAACACAGCAGGGAAAAGCAGCCAAGCCCGATTCTAAACATAAATTACTTTAAAAAACCCACAAAACAAAGACAGTGAAAGAGTGAGAAATTCTTACAAAATCCGTTCAGGGTCTATGATGCAACCTGGATTGACCATATCAAGACCCACAGCTGGAGGAGACATAAGGCTGGACATTCTTGGGGCTGAGAGGGTTGGTGAGGTTGGGTGAGCAAATGCAGATACTTTAAAGTAACACTGCGGGGAACACACCCCATGGGTCTCAAATCTCCAGGTACAAGGGAATCTTCCTACATCAAAACATGCATGGGAAACCCAGAAGATGGTATGCCATGAGATCGGGAAAGGTTTCTAAAACGCACCTCATTTCTCCTCTCCTTGTGCTCGGGTTCGCCATTCCAGCCGCTTGACTAACCATCTCCCTACTTGGAGAATCAGCACCTTTAACCTCCTGATTGTACAGGTTGCAATTTGTCCTGAGGATGAACGGGAAGACGCGGAACCAACGAGAGACGAGCCCTAGGTGTTGGGACAGGCATAGGTCACTCCATTTTCCCATCAGGAAGAAGAATGAACCACAGGCTCAGCCTGCCCCCCAGAACCAAAATAGGGCCTGAAGCAATCCTGCGCTTTTGCGGCCAGCTCCCAAAAAAGCGAGGAGACAAATGGAGCTCAGGGGCACTGCAATTCACAAACGTGCAGAGTTATAAATGAGAACTCTCGTCCACAAATATATTGAGGGAAGGCAACGAAGAGGATTTGAAAGCAAGGCAGATTTGCAGGAAACAGATTTCAGGAGGTAGATTCGACTCGCCTTTAAAGCACATGAAAAGCGGCAAAACGTTGACAATGATGCCCTTGGCCAAAAAGGGCGTATGCGTTTTTTCCTGAATATATTCAGGAAAAAACGCATACGCCCTTTTTGGCCAACCAAGCAAGCCGGAAGGGCAAATCAGCGCTACAAAGAAGTCTCGCTTGCCCTCGGTCAAAAGGGCCATGCTGAACAAACAGTAAAAACCAGAAAAGCAGGACAGGCCATGGAGACATGGGAGCCTTGCTACGCTGATGGGCGGGATATAAATTGCCAACAGGCACTCTGGAGAAGAGTACGGTGTGTCCTGAAACAAGTAATAAACACAGCGTAGAGAGCATAGGGCACTTCCACTCATGGGCGTATAAATTGGGAAAACTAAAAATCAACAAGACACAGGCACCCTAAAGTTTACGGCTGCTCTGTTTCCAAGAACCTCCGCTTCGGTACACCTTCAATATCCCAGGAAAGAGAAAAATGGATAAAGAAATGGTGGTACTTGGCACAATGGAATATCACTCAGCCATGAAATCAATGTCATAAGGCTAGTTAGCAGCATGATGAGTGGATTTAGGTACGATGACTCTAAGTGAAATAAGTCACACAGAAAAAGACACTTATCCTAAGATATCGCTTATAGAGGGAATGTCAAAATCGCTACACTTGAACTGAATTACAAAACAGAACAGAGTCACACCTTTAGAAGACACACTATGGCTGCTTAACGGGAAAGGTGAGGTGGGGTGATGCATAAAACAAGGGTTTGGAATTAGCTCAGACACCGCTCCATAAGCCAAATATGTAATAGACAAGGCCTACTCCCTGCTCAGTGAACTGGACTCAACACCCCCTAGTCACCGCACAAGAATATATCTGACTAGTATGAATCTGAAAACCTATGTATCGATATCTCTCTGCAAGTGAATCAAGAGGGTGTAAAGCGGCATAAACACAGCAGGGAAAAGCAGCCAAACCCCATTCTAAACATACATTACTTTAAAAAACCCACAAAGCAAAGACAGTGAAAGAGAGAGAAATTCTTACAAAATCCGTTCAGGGTCTCTGATGCAACCTGGATTGACCATATCTAGACCCACAGCTGGATGAGACATAAGGCTGGACACTCTTGGGGCTGAGAGGATTGGTGAGGTTGGGTGAGCAAATGCAGATACTTTAAAGTAATACCGCGGGGTACCCACCCCATGGGTCTCAAATCTCCAGGTACAAGGGAATCTTCCTACATCAAAACATGCATGGGAAACCCAGAAGATGGTATGCCATGAGATCGGGAAAGGTTTCTAAAATGCACCTCATTTCTCCTCTCCTTGTGCTCGGGTTCGCCATTCCAGCCGCTTGACTAACCATCTCCCTACTTGGAGAATCAGCACCTTTAACCTACTGTTTCGTCCAGGTTGCAATTTGTCCTGAGGATGAACGGGAAGACGGGGAACCAACGAAAGACTAGCCCTAGGTGTTGGGACAGGCACAGGTCACTCCATTTTCCCATCAGGAAGAAGAATGAACCACAGGCTCAGCCTGCCCCCCAGAACCAAAATAGGGCCTGAAGCAATCCTGCGCTTTTGCGGCCAGCTCCCAAAAAAGCGAGGAGACAAATGGAGCTCAGGGGCACTGCAATTCACAAACGTGCAGAGTTATAAATGAGAACTCTCGTCCACAAATATATTGAGGGAAGGCAACGAAGAGGATTTGAAAGCAAGGCAGATTTGCAGGAAACAGATTTCAGGAGGTAGATTCGACTCGCCTTTAAAGCACATGAAAAGCGGCAAAACGTTGACAATGATGCCCTTGGCCAAAAAGGGCGTATGCGTTTTTTCCTGAATATATTCAGGAAAAAACGCATACGCCCTTTTTGGCCAACCAAGCAAGCCGGAAGGGCAAATCAGCGCTACAAAGAAGTCTCGCTTGCCCTCGGTCAAAAGGGCCATGCTGAACAAACAGTAAAAACCAGAAAAGCAGGACAGGCCATGGAGACATGGAAGCCTTGCTACGCTGATGGGAGGGATGTAAATTGCCAACAGGCACTCTGGAGAAGAGTACGGTGTGTCCTGAAACAAGTAATAAACACAGCGTTGAGAGCATAGGGCACTTCCACTCATGGGCGTATAAATTGGGAAAACTAAAAATCAACAAGACACAGGCACCCTAAAGTTTACGGCTGCTCTGTTTCCAAGAACCTCCACTTCGGTACACCTTCAATATCCCAGGAAAGAGAAAAATGGATAAAGAAATGGTCGTACTTGGCACAGTGGAATATCACTCAGCCATGAAATCAATGTCATAAGGCTAGTTAGCAGCATGATGAGTGGATTTAGGTACGATGATTCTAAGTGAAATAAGTCACACAGAAAAAGACACTTATCCTAAGATATCGCTTATAGAGGGAATGTCAAAATCGCTACACTTGAACTGAATTACAAAACAGAACAGAGTCACAACTTTAGAAGACACACTATGGCTGCTTAACGGGAAAGGTGAGGTGGGGTGATGCATAAAACAAGGGTTTGAAATTAGCTCAGACACCGCTCCATAAGCCAAATATGTAATAGACAAGGCCTACTCCCTGCTCAGTGAACTGGACTCAACACCCCCTAGTCACCGCACAAGAATATATCTGACTAGTAAGAATCTGAAAACCTATGTATCGATATCTCTCTGCAAGTGAATCAAGAGGGTGTAAAGCGGCATCAACACAGCAGGGAAAAGCAGCCAAGCCCGATTCTAAACATAAATTACTTTAAAAAACCCACAAAACAAAGACAGTGAAAGAGAGAGAAATTCTTACAAAATCCGTTCAGGGTCTATGATGCAACCTGGATTGACCATATCAAGACCCACAGCTAGATGAGACATAAGGCTGGACATTCTTGGGGCTGAGAGGGTTGGTGAGGTTGGGTGAGCAAATGCAGATACTTTAAAGTAACACTGCGGGGAACACACCCCATGGGTCTCAAATCTCCAGGTACAAGGGAATCTTCCTACATCAAAACATGCATGGGAAACCCAGAAGATGGTATGCCATGAGATTGGGAAAGGTTTCTAAAACGCACCTCATTTCTCCTCTCCTTGTGCTCGGGTTCGCCATTCCAGCCGCTTGACTAACCATCTCCCTACTTGGAGAATCAGCACCTTTAACCTCCTGATTGTACAGGTTGCAATTTGTCCTGAGGATGAACGGGAAGACGCGGAACCAACGAGAGACGAGCCCTAGGTGTTGGGACAGGCATAGGTCACTCCATTTTCCCATCAGGAAGAAGAATGAACCACAGGCTCAGCCTGCCCCCCAGAACCAAAATAGGGCCTGAAGCAATCCTGCGCTTTTGCGGCCAGCTCCCAAAAAAGCGAGGAGACAAATGGAGCTCAGGGGCACTGCAATTCACAAACGTGCAGAGTTATAAATGAGAACTCTCGTCCACAAATATATTGAGGGAAGGCAACGAAGAGGATTTGAAAGCAAGGCAGATTTGCAGGAAACAGATTTCAGGAGGTAGATTCGACTCGCCTTTAAAGCACATGAAAAGCGGCAAAACGTTGACAATGATGCCCTTGGCCAAAAAGGGCGTATGCGTTTTTTCCTGAATATATTCAGGAAAAAACGCATACGCCCTTTTTGGCCAACCAAGCAAGCCGGAAGTGCAAATCAGCGCTACAAAGAAGTCTCGCTTGCCCTCGGTCAAAAGGGCCATGCTGAACAAACAGTAAAAACCAGAAAAGCAGGACAGGCCATGGAGACATGGGAGCCTTGCTACGCTGATGGGCGGGATGTAAATTGCCAACAGGCACTCTGGAGAAGAGTACGGTGTGTCCTGAAACAAGTAATAAACACAGCGTAGAGAGCATAGGGCACTTCCACTCAAGGGCGTATAAATTGGGAAAACTAAAAATCAACAAGACACAGGCACCCTAAAGTTTACGGCTGCTCTGTTTCCAAGAACCTCCACTTCGGTACACCTTCAATATCCCAGGAAAGAGAAAAATGGATAAAGAAATGGTGGTACTTGGCACAATGGAATATCACTCAGCCATGAAATCAATGTCATAAGGCTAGTTAGCAGCATGATGAGTGGATTTAGGTACGATGACTCTAAGTGAAATAAGTCACACAGAAAAAGACACTTATCCTAAGATATCGCTTATAGAGGGAATGTCAAAATCGCTACACTTGAACTGAATTACAAAACAGAACAGAGTCACACCTTTAGAAGACACACTATGGCTGCTTAACGGGAAAGGTGAGGTGGGGTGATGCATAAAACAAGGGTTTGAAATTAGCTCAGACACCGCTCCATAAGCCAAATATGTAATAGACAAGGCCTACTCCCTGCTCAGTGAACTGGACTCAACACCCCCTAGTCACCGCACAAGAATATATCTGACTAGTATGAATCTGAAAACCTATGTATCGATATCTCTCTGCAAGTGAATCAAGAGGGTGTAAAGCGGCATAAACACAGCAGGGAAAAGCAGCCAAACCCCATTCTAAACATACATTACTTTAAAAAACCCACAAAGCAAAGACAGTGAAAGAGAGAGAAATTCTTACAAAATCCGTTCAGGGTCTCTGATGCAACCTGGATTGACCATATCTAGACCCACAGCTGGATGAGACATAAGGCTGGACACTCTTGGGGCTGAGAGGATTGGTGAGGTTGGGTGAGCAAATGCAGATACTTTAAAGTAATACCGCGGGGTACCCACCCCATGGGTCTCAAATCTCCAGGTACAAGGGAATCTTCCTACATCAAAACATGCATGGGAAACCCAGAAGATGGTATGCCGTGAGATCGGGAAAGGTTTCTAAAACGCACCTCATTTCTCCTCTCCTTGTGCTCGGGTTCGCCATTCCAGCCGCTTGACTAACCATCTCCCTACTTGGAGAATCAGCACCTTTAACCTACTGTTTCGTCCAGGTTGCAATTTGTCCTGAGGATGAACGGGAAGACGGGGAACCAACGAAAGACTAGCCCTAGGTGTTGGGACAGGCACAGGTCACTCCATTTTCCCATCAGGAAGAAGAATGAACCACAGGCTCAGCCTGCCCCCCAGAACCAAAATAGGGCCTGAAGCAATCCTGCGCTTTTGCGGCCAGCTCCCAAAAAAGCGAGGAGACAAATGGAGCTCAGGGGCACTGCAATTCACAAACGTGCAGAGTTATAAATGAGAACTCTCGTCCACAAATATATTGAGGGAAGGCAACGAAGAGGATTTGAAAGCAAGGCAGATTTGCAGGAAACAGATTTCAGGAGGTAGATTCGACTCGCCTTTAAAGCACATGAAAAGCGGCAAAACGTTGACAATGATGCCCTTGGCCAAAAAGGGCGTATGCGTTTTTTCCTGAATATATTCAGGAAAAAACGCATACGCCCTTTTTGGCCAACCAAGCAAGCCAGAAGGGCAAATCAGCGCTACAAAGAAGTCTCGCTTGCCCTCGGTCAAAAGGGCCATGCTGAACAAACAGTAAAAACCAGAAAAGCAGGACAGGTCATGGAGACATGGGAGCCTTGCTACGCTGATGGGAGGGATGTAAATTGCCAACAGGCACTCTGGAGAAGAGTACGGTGTGTCCTGAAACAAGTAATAAACACAGCGTAGAGAGCATAGGGCACTTCCACTCAAGGGCGTATAAATTGGGAAAACTAAAAATCAACAAGACACAGGCACCCTAAAGTTTACGGCTGCTCTGTTTCCAAGAACCTCCACTTCGGTACACCTTCAATATCCCAGGAAAGAGAAAAATGGATAAAGAAATGGTGGTACTTGGCACAATGGAATATCACTCAGCCATGAAATCAATGTCATAAGGCTAGTTAGCAGCATGATGAGTGGATTTAGGTACGATGACTCTAAGTGAAATAAGTCACACAGAAAAAGACACTTATCCTAAGATATCGCTTATAGAGGGAATGTCAAAATCGCTACACTTGAACTGAATTACAAAACAGAACAGAGTCACACCTTTAGAAGACACACTATGGCTGCTTAACGGGAAAGGTGAGGTGGGGTGATGCATAAAACAAGGGTTTGGAATTAGCTCAGACACCGCTCCATAAGCCAAATATGTAATAGACAAGGCCTACTCCCTGCTCAGTGAACTGGACTCAACACCCCCTAGTCACCGCACAAGAATATATCTGACTAGTAAGAATCTGAAAACCTATGTATCGATATCTCTCTGCAAGTGAATCAAGAGGGTGTAAAGCGGCATCAACACAGCAGGGAAAAGCAGCCAAGCCCGATTCTAAACATAAATTACTTTAAAAAACCCACAAAACAAAGACAGTGAAAGAGAGAGAAAGTCTTACAAAATCCGTTCAGGGTCTATGATGCAACCTGGATTGACCATATCAAGACCCACAGCTGGATGAGACATAAGGCTGGACATTCTTGGGGCTGAGAGGGTTGGTGAGGTTGGGTGAGCAAATGCAGATACTTTAAAGTAACACTGCGGGGAACACACCCCATGGGTCTCAAATCGCCAGGTACAAGGGAATCTTCCTACATCAAAACATGCATGGGAAACCCAGAAGATGGTATGCCATGAGATCGGGAAAGGTTTCTAAAACGCACCTCATTTCTCCTCTCCTTGTGCTCGGGTTCGCCATTCCAGCCGCTTGACTAACCATCTCCCTACTTGGAGAATCAGCACCTTTAACCTCCTGATTGTACAGGTTGCAATTTGTCCTGAGGATGAACGGGAAGACGCGGAACCAACGAGAGACGAGCCCTAGGTGTTGGGACAGGCATAGGTCACTCCATTTTCCCATCAGGAAGAAGAATGAACCACAGGCTCAGCCTGCCCCCCAGAACCAAAATAGGGCCTGAAGCAATCCTGCGCTTTTGCGGCCAGCTCCCAAAAAAGCGAGGAGACAAATGGAGCTCAGGGGCACTGCAATTCACAAACGTGCAGAGTTATAAATGAGAACTCTCGTCCACAAATATATTGAGGGAAGGCAACGAAGAGGATTTGAAAGCAAGGCAGATTTGCAGGAAACAGATTTCAGGAGGTAGATTCGACTCGCCTTTAAAGCACATGAAAAGCGGCAAAACGTTGACAATGATGCCCTTGGCCAAAAAGGGCGTATGCGTTTTTTCCTGAATATATTCAGGAAAAAACGCATACGCCCTTTTTGGCCAACCAAGCAAGCCGGAAGGGCAAATCAGCGCTACAAAGAAGTCTCGCTTGCCCTCGGTCAAAAGGGCCATGCTGAACAAAGTGTAAAAACCAGAAAAGCAGGACAGGCCATGGAGACATGGAAGCCTTGCTACGCTGATGGGCGGGATGTAAATTGCCAACAGGCACTCTGGAGAAGAGTACGGTGTGTCCTGAAACAAGTAATAAACACAGCGTTGAGAGCATAGGGCACTTCCACTCATGGGCGTATAAATTGGGAAAACTAAAAATCAACAAGACACAGGCACCCTAAAGTTTACGGCTGCTCTGTTTCCAAGAACCTCCACTTCGGTACACCTTCAATATCCCAGGAAAGAGAAAAATGGATAAAGAAATGGTGGTACTTGGCACAGTGGAATATCACTCAGCCATGAAATCAATGTCATAAGGCTAGTTAGCAGCATGATGAGTGGATTTAGGTACGATGACTCTAAGTGAAATAAGTCACACAGAAAAAGACACTTATCCTAAGATATCGCTTATAGAGGGAATGTCAAAATCGCTACACTTGAACTGAATTACAAAACAGAACAGAGTCACACCTTTAGAAGACACACTATGGCTGCTTAACGGGAAAGGTGAGGTGGGGTGATGCATAAAACAAGGGTTTGGAATTAGCTCAGACACCGCTCCATAAGCCAAATATGTAATAGACAAGGCCTACTCCCTGCTCAGTGAACTGGACTCAACACCCCCTAGTCACCGCACAAGAATATATCTGACTAGTATGAATCTGAAAACCTATGTATCGATATCTCTCTGCAAGTGAATCAAGAGGGTGTAAAGCGGCATAAACACAGCAGGGAAAAGCAGCCAAACCCCATTCTAAACATACATTACTTTAAAAAACCCACAAAGCAAAGACAGTGAAAGAGAGAGAAATTCTTACAAAATCCGTTCAGGGTCTCTGATGCAACCTGGATTGACCATATCTAGACCCACAGCTGGATGAGACATAAGGCTGGACACTCTTGGGGCTGAGAGGATTGGTGAGGTTGGGTGAGCAAATGCAGATCCTTTAAAGTAATACCGCGGGGTACCCACCCCATGGGTCTCAAATCTCCAGGTACAAGGGAATCTTCCTACATCAAAACATGCATGGGAAACCCAGAAGATGGTATGCCGTGAGATCGGGAAAGGTTTCTAAAACGCACCTCATTTCTCCTCTCCTTGTGCTCGGGTTCGCCATTCCAGCCGCTTGACTAACCATCTCCCTACTTGGAGAATCAGCACCTTTAACCTACTGTTTCGTCCAGGTTGCAATTTGTCCTGAGGATGAACGGGAAGACGGGGAACCAACGAAAGACTAGCCCTAGGTGTTGGGACAGGCACAGGTCACTCCATTTTCCCATCAGGAAGAAGAATGAACCACAGGCTCAGCCTGCCCCCCAGAACCAAAATAGGGCCTGAAGCAATCCTGCGCTTTTGCGGCCAGCTCCCAAAAAAGCGAGGAGACAAATGGAGCTCAGGGGCACTGCAATTCACAAACGTGCAGAGTTATAAATGAGAACTCTCGTCCACAAATATATTGAGGGAAGGCAACGAAGAGGATTTGAAAGCAAGGCAGATTTGCAGGAAACAGATTTCAGGAGGTAGATTCGACTCGCCTTTAAAGCACATGAAAAGCGGCAAAACGTTGACAATGATGCCCTTGGCCAAAAAGGGCGTATGCGTTTTTTCCTAAATATATTCAGGAAAAAACGCATACGCCCTTTTTGGCCAACCAAGCAAGCCGGAAGGGCAAATCAGCGCTACAAAGAAGTCTCGCTTGCCCTCGGTCAAAAGGGCCATGCTGAACAAAGTGTAAAAACCAGAAAAGCAGGACAGGCCATGGAGACATGGAAGCCTTGCTACGCTGATGGGCGGGATGTAAATTGCCAACAGGCACTCTGGAGAAGAGTACGGTGTGTCCTGAAACAAGTAATAAACACAGCGTTGAGAGCATAGGGCACTTCCACTCATGGGCGTATAAATTGGGAAAACTAAAAATCAACAAGACACAGGCACCCTAAAGTTTACGGCTGCTCTGTTTCCAAGAACCTCCACTTCGGTACACCTTCAATATCCCAGGAAAGAGAAAAATGGATAAAGAAATGGTGGTACTTGGCACAGTGGAATATCACTCAGCCATGAAATCAATGTCATAAGGCTAGTTAGCAGCATGATGAGTGGATTTAGATACGATGATTCTAAGTGAAATAAGTCACACAGAAAAAGACACTTATCCTAAGATATCGCTTATAGAGGGAATGTCAAAATCGCTACACTTGAACTGAATTACAAATCAGAACAGAGTCACACCTTTAGAAGACACACTATGGCTGCTTAACGGGAAAGGTGAGGTGGGGTGATGCATAAAACAAGGGTTTGAAATTAGCTCAGACACCGCTCCATAAGCCAAATATGTAATAGACAAGGCCTACTCCCTGCTCAGTGAACTGGACTCAACACCCCCTAGTCACCGCACAAGAATATATCTGACTAGTAAGAATCTGAAAACCTATGTATCGATATCTCTCTGCAAGTGAATCAAGAGGGTGTAAAGCGGCATCAACACAGCAGGGAAAAGCAGCCAAGCCCGATTCTAAACATAAATTACTTTAAAAAACCCACAAAACAAAGACAGTGAAAGAGAGAGAAATTCTTACAAAATCCGTTCAGGGTCTATGATGCAACCTGGATTGACCATATCAAGACCCACAGCTGGATGAGACATAAGGCTGGACATTCTTGGGGCTGAGAGGGTTGGTGAGGTTGGGTGAGCAAATGCAGATACTTTAAAGTAACACTGCGGGGAACACACCCCATGGGTCTCAAATCTCCAGGTACAAGGGAATCTTCCTACATCAAAACATGCATGGGAAACCCAGAAGATGGTATGCCATGAGATCGGGAAAGGTTTCTAAAACGCACCTCATTTCTCCTCTCCTTGTGCTCGGGTTCGCCATTCCAGCCGCTTGACTAACCATCTCCCTACTTGGAGAATCAGCACCTTTAACCTCCTGATTGTACAGGTTGCAATTTGTCCTGAGGATGAACGGGAAGACGCGGAACCAACGAGAGACGAGCCCTAGGTGTTGGGACAGGCATAGGTCACTCCATTTTCCCATCAGGAAGAAGAATGAACCACAGGCTCAGCCTGCCCCCCAGAACCAAAATAGGGCCTGAAGCAATCCTGCGCTTTTGCGGCCAGCTCCCAAAAAAGCGAGGAGACAAATGGAGCTCAGGGGCACTGCAATTCACAAACGTGCAGAGTTATAAATGAGAACTCTCGTCCACAAATATATTGAGGGAAGGCAATGAAGAGGATTTGAAAGCAAGGCAGATTTGCAGGAAACAGATTTCAGGAGGTAGATTCGACTCGCCTTTAAAGCACATGAAAAGCGGCAAAACGTTGACAATGATGCCCTTGGCCAAAAAGGGCGTATGCGTTTTTTCCTGAATATATTCAGGAAAAAACGCATACGCCCTTTTTGGCCAACCAAGCAAGCCGGAAGGGCAAATCAGCGCTACAAAGAAGTCTCGCTTGCCCTCGGTCAAAAGGGCCATGCTGAACAAAGTGTAAAAACCAGAAAAGCAGGACAGGCCATGGAGACATGGAAGCCTTGCTACGCTGATGGGCGGGATGTAAATTGCCAACAGGCACTCTGGAGAAGAGTACGGTGTGTCCTGAAACAAGTAATAAACACAGCGTAGAGAGCATAGGGCACTTCCACTCAAGGGCGTATAAATTGGGAAAACTAAAAATCAACAAGACACAGGCACCCTAAAGTTTACGGCTGCTCTGTTTCCAAGAACCTCCACTTCGGTACACCTTCAATATCCCAGGAAAGAGAAAAATGGATAAAGAAATGGTGGTACTTGGCACAGTGGAATATCACTCAGCCATGAAATCAATGTCATAAGGCTAGTTAGCAGCATGATGAGTGGATTTAGGTACGATGACTCTAAGTGAAATAAGTCACACAGAAAAAGACACTTATCCTAAGATATCGCTTATAGAGGGAATGTCAAAATCGCTACACTTGAACTGAATTACAAAACAGAACAGAGTCACACCTTTAGAAGACACACTATGGCTGCTTAACGGGAAAGGTGAGGTGGGGTGATGCATAAAACAAGGGTTTGAAATTAGCTCAGACACCGCTCCATAAGCCAAATATGTAATAGACAAGGCCTACTCCCTGCTCAGTGAACTGGACTCAACACCCCCTAGTCACCGCACAAGAATATATCTGACTAGTATGAATCTGAAAACCTATGTATCGATATCTCTCTGCAAGTGAATCAAGAGGGTGTAAAGCGGCATAAACACAGCAGGGAAAAGCAGCCAAACCCCATTCTAAACATACATTACTTTAAAAAACCCACAAAGCAAAGACAGTGAAAGAGAGAGAAATTCTTACAAAATCCGTTCAGGGTCTCTGATGCAACCTGGATTGACCATATCTAGACCCACAGCTGGATGAGACATAAGGCTGGACACTCTTGGGGCTGAGAGGATTGGTGAGGTTGGGTGAGCAAATGCAGATCCTTTAAAGTAATACCACGGGGTACCCACCCCATGGGTCTCAAATCTCCAGGTACAAGGGAATCTTCCTACATCAAAACATGCATGGGAAACCCAGAAGATGGTATGCCGTGAGATCGGGAAAGGTTTCTAAAACGCACCTCATTTCTCCTCTCCTTGTGCTCGGGTTCGCCATTCCAGCCGCTTGACTAACCATCTCCCTACTTGGAGAATCAGCACCTTTAACCTACTGTTTCGTCCAGGTTGCAATTTGTCCTGAGGATGAACGGGAAGACGGGGAACCAACGAAAGACTAGCCCTAGGTGTTGGGACAGGCACAGGTCACTCCATTTTCCCATCAGGAAGAAGAATGAACCACAGGCTCAGCCTGCCCCCCAGAACCAAAATAGGGCCTGAAGCAATCCTGCGCTTTTGCGGCCAGCTCCCAAAAAAGCGAGGAGACAAATGGAGCTCAGGGGCACTGCAATTCACAAACGTGCAGAGTTATAAATGAGAACTCTCGTCCACAAATATATTGAGGGAAGGCAACGAAGAGGATTTGAAAGCAAGGCAGATTTGCAGGAAACAGATTTCAGGAGGTAGATTCGACTCGCCTTTAAAGCACATGAAAAGCGGCAAAACGTTGACAATGATGCCCTTGGCCAAAAAGGGCGTATGCGTTTTTTCCTAAATATATTCAGGAAAAAACGCATACGCCCTTTTTGGCCAACCAAGCAAGCCGGAAGGGCAAATCAGCGCTACAAAGAAGTCTCGCTTGCCCTCGGTCAAAAGGGCCATGCTGAACAAAGTGTAAAAACCAGAAAAGCAGGACAGGCCATGGAGACATGGAAGCCTTGCTACGCTGATGGGCGGGATGTAAATTGCCAACAGGCACTCTGGAGAAGAGTACGGTGTGTCCTGAAACAAGTAATAAACACAGCGTTGAGAGCATAGGGCACTTCCACTCATGGGCGTATAAATTGGGAAAACTAAAAATCAACAAGACACAGGCACCCTAAAGTTTACGGCTGCTCTGTTTCCAAGAACCTCCACTTCGGTACACCTTCAATATCCCAGGAAAGAGAAAAATGGATAAAGAAATGGTGGTACTTGGCACAGTGGAATATCACTCAGCCATGAAATCAATGTCATAAGGCTAGTTAGCAGCATGATGAGTGGATTTAGATACGATGATTCTAAGTGAAATAAGTCACACAGAAAAAGACACTTATCCTAAGATATCGCTTATAGAGGGAATGTCAAAATCGCTACACTTGAACTGAATTACAAAACAGAACAGAGTCACACCTTTAGAAGACACACTATGGCTGCTTAACGGGAAAGGTGAGGTGGGGTGATGCATAAAACAAGGGTTTGAAATTAGCTCAGACACCGCTCCATAAGCCAAATATGTAATAGACAAGGCCTACTCCCTGCTCAGTGAACTGGACTCAACACCCCCTAGTCACCGCACAAGAATATATCTGACTAGTAAGAATCTGAAAACCTATGTATCGATATCTCTCTGCAAGTGAATCAAGAGGGTGTAAAGCGGCATCAACACAGCAGGGAAAAGCAGCCAAGCCCGATTCTAAACATAAATTACTTTAAAAAACCCACAAAACAAAGACAGTGAAAGAGAGAGAAATTCTTACAAAATCCGTTCAGGGTCTATGATGCAACCTGGATTGACCATATCAAGACCCACAGCTGGATGAGACATAAGGCTGGACATTCTTGGGGCTGAGAGGGTTGGTGAGGTTGGGTGAGCAAATGCAGATACTTTAAAGTAACACTGCGGGGAACACACCCCATGGGTCTCAAATCTCCAGGTACAAGGGAATCTTCCTACATCAAAACATGCATGGGAAACCCAGAAGATGGTATGCCATGAGATCGGGAAAGGTTTCTAAAACGCACCTCATTTCTCCTCTCCTTGTGCTCGGGTTCGCCATTCCAGCCGCTTGACTAACCATCTCCCTACTTGGAGAATCAGCACCTTTAACCTCCTGATTGTACAGGTTGCAATTTGTCCTGAGGATGAACGGGAAGACGCGGAACCAACGAGAGACGAGCCCTAGGTGTTGGGACAGGCATAGGTCACTCCATTTTCCCATCAGGAAGAAGAATGAACCACAGGCTCAGCCTGCCCCCCAGAACCAAAATAGGGCCTGAAGCAATCCTGCGCTTTTGCGGCCAGCTCCCAAAAAAGCGAGGAGACAAATGGAGCTCAGGGGCACTGCAATTCACAAACGTGCAGAGTTATAAATGAGAACTCTCGTCCACAAATATATTGAGGGAAGGCAACGAAGAGGATTTGAAAGCAAGGCAGATTTGCAGGAAACAGATTTCAGGAGGTAGATTCGACTCGCCTTTAAAGCACATGAAAAGCGGCAAAACGTTGACAATGATGCCCTTGGCCAAAAAGGGCGTATGCGTTTTTTCCTGAATATATTCAGGAAAAAACGCATACGCCCTTTTTGGCCAACCAAGCAAGCCGGAAGGGCAAATCAGCGCTACAAAGAAGTCTCGCTTGCCCTCGGTCAAAAGGGCCATGCTGAACAAAGTGTAAAAACCAGAAAAGCAGGACTGGCCATGGAGACATGGAAGCCTTGCTACGCTGATGGGCGGGATGTAAATTGCCAACAGGCACTCTGGAGAAGAGTACGGTGTGTCCTGAAACAAGTAATAAACACAGCGTTGAGAGCATAGGGCACTTCCACTCATGGGCGTATAAATTGGGAAAACTAAAAATCAACAAGACACAGGCACCCTAAAGTTTACGGCTGCTCTGTTTCCAAGAACCTCCACTTCGGTACACCTTCAATATCCCAGGAAAGAGAAAAATGGATAAAGAAATGGTGGTACTTGGCACAGTGGAATATCACTCAGCCATGAAATCAATGTCATAAGGCTAGTTAGCAGCATGATGAGTGGATTTAGCTACGATGACTCTAAGTGAAATAAGTCACACAGAAAAAGACACTTATCCTAAGATATCGCTTATAGAGGGAATGTCAAAATCGCTACACTTGAACTGAATTACAAAACAGAACAGAGTCACACCTTTAGAAGACACACTATGGCTGCTTAACGGGAAAGGTGAGGTGGGGTGATGCATAAAACAAGGGTTTGGAATTAGCTCAGACACCGCTCCATAAGCCAAATATGTAATAGACAAGGCCTACTCCCTGCTCAGTGAACTGGACTCAACACCCCCTAGTCACCGCACAAGAATATATCTGACTAGTATGAATCTGAAAACCTATGTATCGATATCTCTCTGCAAGTGAATCAAGAGGGTGTAAAGCGGCATAAACACAGCAGGGAAAAGCAGCCAAACCCCATTCTAAACATACATTACTTTAAAAAACCCACAAAGCAAAGACAGTGAAAGAGAGAGAAATTCTTACAAAATCCGTTCAGGGTCTCTGATGCAACCTGGATTGACCATATCTAGACCCACAGCTGGATGAGACATAAGGCTGGACACTCTTGGGGCTGAGAGGATTGGTGAGGTTGGGTGAGCAAATGCAGATCCTTTAAAGTAATACCGCGGGGTACCCACCCCATGGGTCTCAAATCTCCAGGTACAAGGGAATCTTCCTACATCAAAACATGCATGGGAAACCCAGAAGATGGTATGCCGTGAGATCGGGAAAGGTTTCTAAAACGCACCTCATTTCTCCTCTCCTTGTGCTCGGGTTCGCCATTCCAGCCGCTTGACTAACCATCTCCCTACTTGGAGAATCAGCACCTTTAACCTACTGTTTCGTCCAGGTTGCAATTTGGCCTGAGGATGAACGGGAAGACGGGGAACCAAAGAAAGACTAGCCCTAGGTGTTGGGACAGGCACAGGTCACTCCATTTTCCCATCAGGAAGAAGAATGAACCACAGGCTCAGCCTGCCCCCCAGAACCAAAATAGGGCCTGAAGCAATCCTGCGCTTTTGCGGCCAGCTCCCAAAAAAGCGAGGAGACAAATGGAGCTCAGGGGCACTGCAATTCACAAACGTGCAGAGTTATAAATGAGAACTCTCGTCCACAAATATATTGAGGGAAGGCAACGAAGAGGATTTGAAAGCAAGGCAGATTTGCAGGAAACAGATTTCAGGAGGTAGATTCGACTCGCCTTTAAAGCACATGAAAAGCGGCAAAACGTTGACAATGATGCCCTTGGCTAAAAAGGGCGTATGCGTTTTTTCCTAAATATATTCAGGAAAAAACGCATACGCCCTTTTTGGCCAACCAAGCAAGCCGGAAGGGCAAATCAGCGCTACAAAGAAGTCTCGCTTGCCCTCGGTCAAAAGGGCCATGCTGAACAAAGTGTAAAAACCAGAAAAGCAGGACAGGCCATGGAGACATGGAAGCCTTGCTACGCTGATGGGCGGGATGTAAATTGCCAACAGGCACTCTGGAGAAGAGTACGGTGTGTCCTGAAACAAGTAATAAACACAGCGTTGAGAGCATAGGGCACTTCCACTCATGGGCGTATAAATTGGGAAAACTAAAAATCAACAAGACACAGGCACCCTAAAGTTTACGGCTGCTCTGTTTCCAAGAACCTCCACTTCGGTACACCTTCAATATCCCAGGAAAGAGAAAAATGGATAAAGAAATGGTGGTACTTGGCACAGTGGAATATCACTCAGCCATGAAATCAATGTCATAAGGCTAGTTAGCAGCATGATGAGTGGATTTAGATACGATGATTCTAAGTGAAATAAGTCACACAGAAAAAGACACTTATCCTAAGATATCGCTTATAGAGGGAATGTCAAAATCGCTACACTTGAACTGAATTACAAAACAGAACAGAGTCACACCTTTAGAAGACACACTATGGCTGCTTAACGGGAAAGGTGAGGTGGGGTGATGCATAAAACAAGGGTTTGAAATTAGCTCAGACACCGCTCCATAAGCCAAATATGTAATAGACAAGGCCTACTCCCTGCTCAGTGAACTGGACTCAACACCCCCTAGTCACCGCACAAGAATATATCTGACTAGTAAGAATCTGAAAACCTATGTATCGATATCTCTCTGCAAGTGAATCAAGAGGGTGTAAAGCGGCATCAACACAGCAGGGAAAAGCAGCCAAGCCCGATTCTAAACATAAATTACTTTAAAAAACCCACAAAACAAAGACAGTGAAAGAGAGAGAAATTCTTACAAAATCCGTTCAGGGTCTATGATGCAACCTGGATTGACCATATCAAGACCCACAGCTGGATGAGACATAAGGCTGGACATTCTTGGGGCTGAGAGGGTTGGTGAGGTTGGGTGAGCAAATGCAGATACTTTAAAGTAACACTGCGGGGAACACACCCCATGGGTCTCAAATCTCCAGGTACAAGGGAATCTTCCTACATCAAAACATGCATGGGAAACCCAGAAGATGGTATGCCATGAGATCGGGAAAGGTTTCTAAAACGCACCTCATTTCTCCTCTCCTTGTGCTCGGGTTCGCCATTCCAGCCGCTTGACTAACCATCTCCCTACTTGGAGAATCAGCACCTTTAACCTCCTGATTGTACAGGTTGCAATTTGTCCTGAGGATGAACGGGAAGACGCGGAACCAACGAGAGACGAGCCCTAGGTGTTGGGACAGGCATAGGTCACTCCATTTTCCCATCAGGAAGAAGAATGAACCACAGGCTCAGCCTGCCCCCCAGAACCAAAATAGGGCCTGAAGCAATCCTGCGCTTTTGCGGCCAGCTCCCAAAAAAGCGAGGAGACAAATGGAGCTCAGGGGCACTGCAATTCACAAACGTGCAGAGTTATAAATGAGAACTCTCGTCCACAAATATATTGAGGGAAGGCAATGAAGAGGATTTGAAAGCAAGGCAGATTTGCAGGAAACAGATTTCAGGAGGTAGATTCGACTCGCCTTTAAAGCACATGAAAAGCGGCAAAACGTTGACAATGATGCCCTTGGCCAAAAAGGGCGTATGCGTTTTTTCCTGAATATATTCAGGAAAAAACGCATACGCCCTTTTTGGCCAACCAAGCAAGCCGGAAGGGCAAATCAGCGCTACAAAGAAGTCTCGCTTGCCCTCGGTCAAAAGGGCCATGCTGAACAAAGTGTAAAAACCAGAAAAGCAGGACAGGCCATGGAGACATGGAAGCCTTGCTACGCTGATGGGCGGGATGTAAATTGCCAACAGGCACTCTGGAGAAGAGTACGGTGTGTCCTGAAACAAGTAATAAACACAGCGTAGAGAGCATAGGGCACTTCCACTCAAGGGCGTATAAATTGGGAAAACTAAAAATCAACAAGACACAGGCACCCTAAAGTTTACGGCTGCTCTGTTTCCAAGAACCTCCACTTCGGTACACCTTCAATATCCCAGGAAAGAGAAAAATGGATAAAGAAATGGTGGTACTTGGCACAGTGGAATATCACTCAGCCATGAAATCAATGTCATAAGGCTAGTTAGCAGCATGATGAGTGGATTTAGGTACGATGACTCTAAGTGAAATAAGTCACACAGAAAAAGACACTTATCCTAAGATATCGCTTATAGAGGGAATGTCAAAATCGCTACACTTGAACTGAATTACAAAACAGAACAGAGTCACACCTTTAGAAGACACACTATGGCTGCTTAACGGGAAAGGTGAGGTGGGGTGATGCATAAAACAAGGGTTTGAAATTAGCTCAGACACCGCTCCATAAGCCAAATATGTAATAGACAAGGCCTACTCCCTGCTCAGTGAACTGGACTCAACACCCCCTAGTCACCGCACAAGAATATATCTGACTAGTATGAATCTGAAAACCTATGTATCGATATCTCTCTGCAAGTGAATCAAGAGGGTGTAAAGCGGCATAAACACAGCAGGGAAAAGCAGCCAAACCCCATTCTAAACATACATTACTTTAAAAAACCCACAAAGCAAAGACAGTGAAGGAGAGAGAAATTCTTACAAAATCCGTTCAGGGTCTCTGATGCAACCTGGATTGACCATATCTAGACCCACAGCTGGATGAGACATAAGGCTGGACACTCTTGGGGCTGAGAGGATTGGTGAGGTTGGGTGAGCAAATGCAGATCCTTTAAAGTAATACCACGGGGTACCCACCCCATGGGTCTCAAATCTCCAGGTACAAGGGAATCTTCCTACATCAAAACATGCATGGGAAACCCAGAAGATGGTATGCCGTGAGATCGGGAAAGGTTTCTAAAACGCACCTCATTTCTCCTCTCCTTGTGCTCGGGTTCGCCATTCCAGCCGCTTGACTAACCATCTCCCTACTTGGAGAATCAGCACCTTTAACCTACTGTTTCGTCCAGGTTGCAATTTGTCCTGAGGATGAACGGGAAGACGGGGAACCAACGAAAGACTAGCCCTAGGTGTTGGGACAGGCACAGGTCACTCCATTTTCCCATCAGGAAGAAGAATGAACCACAGGCTCAGCCTGCCCCCCAGAACCAAAATAGGGCCTGAAGCAATCCTGCGCTTTTGCGGCCAGCTCCCAAAAAAGCGAGGAGACAAATGGAGCTCAGGGGCACTGCAATTCACAAACGTGCAGAGTTATAAATGAGAACTCTCGTCCACAAATATATTGAGGGAAGGCAACGAAGAGGATTTGAAAGCAAGGCAGATTTGCAGGAAACAGATTTCAGGAGGTAGATTCGACTCGCCTTTAAAGCACATGAAAAGCGGCAAAACGTTGACAATGATGCCCTTGGCCAAAAAGGGCGTATGCGTTTTTTCCTAAATATATTCAGGAAAAAACGCATACGCCCTTTTTGGCCAACCAAGCAAGCCGGAAGGGCAAATCAGCGCTACAAAGAAGTCTCGCTTGCCCTCGGTCAAAAGGGCCATGCTGAACAAAGTGTAAAAACCAGAAAAGCAGGACAGGCCATGGAGACATGGAAGCCTTGCTACGCTGATGGGCGGGATGTAAATTGCCAACAGGCACTCTGGAGAAGAGTACGGTGTGTCCTGAAACAAGTAATAAACACAGCGTTGAGAGCATAGGGCACTTCCACTCATGGGCGTATAAATTGGGAAAACTAAAAATCAACAAGACACAGGCACCCTAAAGTTTACGGCTGCTCTGTTTCCAAGAACCTCCACTTCGGTACACCTTCAATATCCCAGGAAAGAGAAAAATGGATAAAGAAATGGTGGTACTTGGCACAGTGGAATATCACTCAGCCATGAAATCAATGTCATAAGGCTAGTTAGCAGCATGATGAGTGGATTTAGATACGATGATTCTAAGTGAAATAAGTCACACAGAAAAAGACACTTATCCTAAGATATCGCTTATAGAGGGAATGTCAAAATCGCTACACTTGAACTGAATTACAAAACAGAACAGAGTCACACCTTTAGAAGACACACTATGGCTGCTTAACGGGAAAGGTGAGGTGGGGTGATGCATAAAACAAGGGTTTGAAATTAGCTCAGACACCGCTCCATAAGCCAAATATGTAATAGACAAGGCCTACTCCCTGCTCAGTGAACTGGACTCAACACCCCCTAGTCACCGCACAAGAATATATCTGACTAGTAAGAATCTGAAAACCTATGTATCGATATCTCTCTGCAAGTGAATCAAGAGGGTGTAAAGCGGCATCAACACAGCAGGGAAAAGCAGCCAAGCCCGATTCTAAACATAAATTACTTTAAAAAACCCACAAAACAAAGACAGTGAAAGAGAGAGAAATTCTTACAAAATCCGTTCAGGGTCTATGATGCAACCTGGATTGACCATATCAAGACCCACAGCTGGATGAGACATAAGGCTGGACATTCTTGGGGCTGAGAGGGTTGGTGAGGTTGGGTGAGCAAATGCAGATACTTTAAAGTAACACTGCGGGGAACACACCCCATGGGTCTCAAATCTCCAGGTACAAGGGAATCTTCCTACATCAAAACATGCATGGGAAACCCAGAAGATGGTATGCCATGAGATCGGGAAAGGTTTCTAAAACGCACCTCATTTCTCCTCTCCTTGTGCTCGGGTTCGCCATTCCAGCCGCTTGACTAACCATCTCCCTACTTGGAGAATCAGCACCTTTAACCTCCTGATTGTACAGGTTGCAATTTGTCCTGAGGATGAACGGGAAGACGCGGAACCAACGAGAGACGAGCCCTAGGTGTTGGGACAGGCATAGGTCACTCCATTTTCCCATCAGGAAGAAGAATGAACCACAGGCTCAGCCTGCCCCCCAGAACCAAAATAGGGCCTGAAGCAATCCTGCGCTTTTGCGGCCAGCTCCCAAAAAAGCGAGGAGACAAATGGAGCTCAGGGGCACTGCAATTCACAAACGTGCAGAGTTATAAATGAGAACTCTCGTCCACAAATATATTGAGGGAAGGCAATGAAGAGGATTTGAAAGCAAGGCAGATTTGCAGGAAACAGATTTCAGGAGGTAGATTCGACTCGCCTTTAAAGCACATGAAAAGCGGCAAAACGTTGACAATGATGCCCTTGGCCAAAAAGGGCGTATGCGTTTTTTCCTGAATATATTCAGGAAAAAACGCATACGCCCTTTTTGGCCAACCAAGCAAGCCGGAAGGGCAAATCAGCGCTACAAAGAAGTCTCGCTTGCCCTCGGTCAAAAGGGCCATGCTGAACAAAGTGTAAAAACCAGAAAAGCAGGACAGGCCATGGAGACATGGAAGACTTGCTACGCTGATGGGCGGGATGTAAATTGCCAACAGGCACTCTGGAGAAGAGTACGGTGTGTCCTGAAACAAGTAATAAACACAGCGTAGAGAGCATAGGGCACTTCCACTCAAGGGCGTATAAATTGGGAAAACTAAAAATCAACAAGACACAGGCACCCTAAAGTTTACGGCTGCTCTGTTTCCAAGAACCTCCACTTCGGTACACCTTCAATATCCCAGGAAAGAGAAAAATGGATAAAGAAATGGTGGTACTTGGCACAATGGAATATCACTCAGCCATGAAATCAATGTCATAAGGCTAGTTAGCAGCATGATGAGTGGATTTAGGTACGATGACTCTAAGTGAAATAAGTCACACAGAAAAAGACACTTATCCTAAGATATCGCTTATAGAGGGAATGTCAAAATCGCTACACTTGAACTGAATTACAAAACAGAACAGAGTCACACCTTTAGAAGACACACTATGGCTGCTTAACGGGAAAGGTGAGGTGGGGTGATGCATAAAACAAGGGTTTGAAATTAGCTCAGACACCGCTCCATAAGCCAAATATGTAATAGACAAGGCCTACTCCCTGCTCAGTGAACTGGACTCAACACCCCCTAGTCACCGCACAAGAATATATCTGACTAGTATGAATCTGAAAACCTATGTATCGATATCTCTCTGCAAGTGAATCAAGAGGGTGTAAAGCGGCATAAACACAGCAGGGAAAAGCAGCCAAACCCCATTCTAAACATACATTACTTTAAAAAACCCACAAAGCAAAGACAGTGAAAGAGAGAGAAATTCTTACAAAATCCGTTCAGGGTCTCTGATGCAACCTGGATTGACCATATCTAGACCCACAGCTGGATGAGACATAAGGCTGGACACTCTTGGGGCTGAGAGGATTGGTGAGGTTGGGTGAGCAAATGCAGATACTTTAAAGTAATACCGCGGGGTACCCACCCCATGGGTCTCAAATCTCCAGGTACAAGGGAATCTTCCTACATCAAAACATGCATGGGAAACCCAGAAGATGGTATGCCGTGAGATCGGGAAAGGTTTCTAAAACGCACCTCATTTCTCCTCTCCTTGTGCTCGGGTTCGCCATTCCAGCCGCTTGACTAACCATCTCCCTACTTGGAGAATCAGCACCTTTAACCTACTGTTTCGTCCAGGTTGCAATTTGTCCTGAGGATGAACGGGAAGACGGGGAACCAACGAAAGACTAGCCCTAGGTGTTGGGACAGGCACAGGTCACTCCATTTTCCCATCAGGAAGAAGAATGAACCACAGGCTCAGCCTGCCCCCCAGAACCAAAATAGGGCCTGAAGCAATCCTGCGCTTTTGCGGCCAGCTCCCAAAAAAGCGAGGAGACAAATGGAGCTCAGGGGCACTGCAATTCACAAACGTGCAGAGTTATAAATGAGAACTCTCGTCCACAAATATATTGAGGGAAGGCAACGAAGAGGATTTGAAAGCAAGGCAGATTTGCAGGAAACAGATTTCAGGAGGTAGATTCGACTCGCCTTTAAAGCACATGAAAAGCGGCAAAACGTTGACAATGATGCCCTTGGCCAAAAAGGGCGTATGCGTTTTTTCCTGAATATATTCAGGAAAAAACGCATACGCCCTTTTTGGCCAACCAAGCAAGCCGGAAGGGCAAATCAGCGCTACAAAGAAGTCTCGCTTGCCCTCGGTCAAAAGGGCCATGCTGAACAAAGTGTAAAAACCAGAAAAGCAGGACAGGCCATGGAGACATGGAAGCCTTGCTACGCTGATGGGCGGGATGTAAATTGCCAACAGGCACTCTGGACAAGAGTACGGTGTGTCCTGAAACAAGTAATAAACACAGCGTTGAGAGCATAGGGCACTTCCACTCATGGGCGTATAAATTGGGAAAACTAAAAATCAACAAGACACAGGCACCCTAAAGTTTACGGCTGCTCTGTTTCCAAGAACCTCCACTTCGGTACACCTTCAATATCCCAGGAAAGAGAAAAATGGATAAAGAAATGGTGGTACTTGGCACAGTGGAATATCACTCAGCCATGAAATCAATGTCATAAGGCTAGTTAGCAGCATGATGAGTGGATTTAGATACGATGATTCTAAGTGAAATAAGTCACACAGAAAAAGACACTTATCCTAAGATATCGCTTATAGAGGGAATGTCAAAATCGCTACACTTGAACTGAATTACAAAACAGAACAGAGTCACACCTTTAGAAGACACACTATGGCTGCTTAACGGGAAAGGTGAGGTGGGGTGATGCATAAAACAAGGGTTTGAAATTAGCTCAGACACCGCTCCATAAGCCAAATATGTAATAGACAAGGCCTACTCCCTGCTCAGTGAACTGGACTCAACACCCCCTAGTCACCGCACAAGAATATATCTGACTAGTAAGAATCTGAAAACCTATGTATCGATATCTCTCTGCAAGTGAATCAAGAGGGTGTAAAGCGGCATCAACACAGCAGGGAAAAGCAGCCAAGCCCGATTCTAAACATAAATTACTTTAAAAAACCCACAAAACAAAGACAGTGAAAGAGAGAGAAATTCTTACAAAATCCGTTCAGGGTCTATGATGCAACCTGGATTGACCATATCAAGACCCACAGCTGGATGAGACATAAGGCTGGACATTCTTGGAGCTGAGAGGGTTGGTGAGGTTGGGTGAGCAAATGCAGATACTTTAAAGTAACACTGCGGGGAACACACCCCATGGGTCTCAAATCTCCAGGTACAAGGGAATCTTCCTACATCAAAACATGCATGGGAAACCCAGAAGATGGTATGCCATGAGATCGGGAAAGGTTTCTAAAACGCACCTCATTTCTCCTCTCCTTGTGCTCGGGTTCGCCATTCCAGCCGCTTGACTAACCATCTCCCTACTTGGAGAATCAGCACCTTTAACCTCCTGATTGTACAGGTTGCAATTTGTCCTGAGGATGAACGGGAAGACGCGGAACCAACGAGAGACGAGCCCTAGGTGTTGGGACAGGCATAGGTCACTCCATTTTCCCATCAGGAAGAAGAATGAACCACAGGCTCAGCCTGCCCCCCAGAACCAAAATAGGGCCTGAAGCAATCCTGCGCTTTTGTGGCCAGCTCCCAAAAAAGCGAGGAGACAAATGGAGCTCAGGGGCACTGCAATTCACAAACGTGCAGAGTTATAAATGAGAACTCTCGTCCACAAATATATTGAGGGAAGGCAACGAAGAGGATTTGAAAGCAAGGCAGATTTGCAGGAAACAGATTTCAGGAGGTAGATTCGACTCGCCTTTAAAGCACATGAAAAGCGGCAAAACGTTGACAATGATGCCCTTGCCAAAAAGGGCGTATGCGTTTTTTCCTGAATATATTCAGGAAAAAACGCATACGCCCTTTTTGGCCAACCAAGCAAGCCGGAAGGGCAAATCAGCGCTACAAAGAAGTCTCGCTTGCCCTCGGTCAAAAGGGCCATGCTGAACAAACAGTAAAAACCAGAAAAGCAGGACAGGCCATGGAGACATGGGAGCCTTGCTACGCTGATGGGCGGGATGTAAATTGCCAACAGGCACTCTGGAGAAGAGTACGGTGTGTCCTGAAACAAGTAATAAACACAGCGTAGAGAGCATAGGGCACTTCCACTCAAGGGCGTATAAATTGGGAAAACTAAAAATCAACAAGACACAGGCACCCTAAAGTTTACGGCTGCTCTGTTTCCAAGAACCTCCACTTCGGTACACCTTCAATATCCCAGGAAAGAGAAAAATGGATAAAGAAATGGTGGTACTTGGCACAATGGAATATCACTCAGCCATGAAATCAATGTCATAAGGCTAGTTAGCAGCATGATGAGTGGATTTAGGTACGATGACTCTAAGTGAAATAAGTCACACAGAAAAAGACACTTATCCTAAGATATCGCTTATAGAGGGAATGTCAAAATCGCTACACTTGAACTGAATTACAAAACAGAACAGAGTCACACCTTTAGAAGACACACTATGGCTGCTTAACGGGAAAGGTGAGGTGGGGTGATGCATAAAACAAGGGTTTGAAATTAGCTCAGACACCGCTCCATAAGCCAAATATGTAATAGACAAGGCCTACTCCCTGCTCAGTGAACTGGACTCAACACCCCCTAGTCACCGCACAAGAATATATCTGACTAGTATGAATCTGAAAACCTATGTATCGATATCTCTCTGCAAGTGAATCAAGAGGGTGTAAAGCGGCATAAACACAGCAGGGAAAAGCAGCCAAACCCCATTCTAAACATACATTACTTTAAAAAACCCACAAAGCAAAGACAGTGAAAGAGAGAGAAATTCTTACAAAATCCGTTCAGGGTCTCTGATGCAACCTGGATTGACCATATCTAGACCCACAGCTGGATGAGACATAAGGCTGGACACTCTTGGGGCTGAGAGGATTGGTGAGGTTGGGTGAGCAAATGCAGATACTTTAAAGTAATACCGCGGGGTACCCACCCCATGGGTCTCAAATCTCCAGGTACAAGGGAATCTTCCTACATCAAAACATGCATGGGAAACCCAGAAGATGGTATGCCGTGAGATCGGGAAAGGTTTCTAAAACGCACCTCATTTCTCCTCTCCTTGTGCTCGGGTTCGTCATTCCAGCCGCTTGACTAACCATCTCCCTACTTGGAGAATCAGCACCTTTAACCTACTGTTTCGTCCAGGTTGCAATTTGTCCTGAGGATGAACGGGAAGACGGGGAACCAACGAAAGACTAGCCCTAGGTGTTGGGACAGGCACAGGTCACTCCATTTTCCCATCAGGAAGAAGAATGAACCACAGGCTCAGCCTGCCCCCCAGAACCAAAATAGGGCCTGAAGCAATCCTGCGCTTTTGCGGCCAGCTCCCAAAAAAGCGAGGAGACAAATGGAGCTCAGGGGCACTGCAATTCACAAACGTGCAGAGTTATAAATGAGAACTCTCGTCCACAAATATATTGAGGGAAGGCAACGAAGAGGATTTGAAAGCAAGGCAGATTTGCAGGAAACAGATTTCAGGAGGTAGATTCGACTCGCCTTTAAAGCACATGAAAAGCGGCAAAACGTTGACAATGATGCCCTTGGCCAAAAAGGGCGTATGCGTTTTTTCCTGAATATATTCAGGAAAAAACGCATACGCCCTTTTTGGCCAACCAAGCAAGCCGGAAGGGCAAATCAGCGCTACAAAGAAGTCTCGCTTGCCCTCGGTCAAAAGGGCCATGCTGAACAAAGTGTAAAAACCAGAAAAGCAGGACAGGCCATGGAGACATGGAAGCCTTGCTACGCTGATGGGCGGGATGTAAATTGCCAACAGGCACTCTGGAGAAGAGTACGGTGTGTCCTGAAACAAGTAATAAACACAGCGTTGAGAGCATAGGGCACTTCCACTCATGGGCGTATAAATTGGGAAAACTAAAAATCAACAAGACACAGGCACCCTAAAGTTTACGGCTGCTCTGTTTCCAAGAACCTCCACTTCGGTACACCTTCAATATCCCAGGAAAGAGAAAAATGGATAAAGAAATGGTGGTACTTGGCACAGTGGAATATCACTCAGCCATGAAATCAATGTCATAAGGCTAGTTAGCAGCATGATGAGTGGATTTAGATACGATGATTCTAAGTGAAATAAGTCACACAGAAAAAGACACTTATCCTAAGATATCGCTTATAGAGGGAATGTCAAAATCGCTACACTTGAACTGAATTACAAAACAGAACAGAGTCACACCTTTAGAAGACACACTATGGCTGCTTAACGGGAAAGGTGAGGTGGGGTGATGCATAAAACAAGGGTTTGAAATTAGCTCAGACACCGCTCCATAAGCCAAATATGTAATAGACAAGGCCTACTCCCTGCTCAGTGAACTGGACTCAACACCCCCTAGTCACCGCACAAGAATATATCTGACTAGTAAGAATCTGAAAACCTATGTATCGATATCTCTCTGCAAGTGAATCAAGAGGGTGTAAAGCGGCATCAACACAGCAGGGAAAAGCAGCCAAGCCCGATTCTAAACATAAATTACTTTAAAAAACCCACAAAACAAAGACAGTGAAAGAGAGAGAAATTCTTACAAAATCCGTTCAGGGTCTATGATGCAACCTGGATTGACCATATCAAGACCCACAGCTGGATGAGACATAAGGCTGGACATTCTTGGGGCTGAGAGTGTTGGTGAGGTTGGGTGAGCAAATGCAGATACTTTAAAGTAACACTGCGGGGAACACACCCCATGGGTCTCAAATCTCCAGGTACAAGGGAATCTTCCTACATCAAAACATGCATGGGAAACCCAGAAGATGGTATGCCGTGAGATCGGGAAAGGTTTCTAAAACGCACCTCATTTCTCCTCTCCTTGTGCTCGGGTTCGCCATTCCAGCCGCTTGACTAACCATCTCCCTACTTGGAGAATCAGCACCTTTAACCTACTGTTTCGTCCAGGTTGCAATTTGTCCTGAGGATGAACGGGAAGACGGGGAACCAACGAAAGACTAGCCCTAGGTGTTGGGACAGGCACAGGTCACTCCATTTTCCCATCAGGAAGAAGAATGAACCACAGGCTCAGCCTGCCCCCCAGAACCAAAATAGGGCCTGAAGCAATCCTGCGCTTTTGCGGCCAGCTCCCAAAAAAGCGAGGAGACAAATGGAGCTCAGGGGCACTGCAATTCACAAACGTGCAGAGTTATAAATGAGAACTCTCGTCCACAAATATATTGAGGGAAGGCAACGAAGAGGATTTGAAAGCAAGGCAGATTTGCAGGAAACAGATTTCAGGAGGTAGATTCGACTCGCCTTTAAAGCACATGAAAAGCGGCAAAACGTTGACAATGATGCCCTTGGCCAAAAAGGGCGTATGCGTTTTTTCCTGAATATATTCAGGAAAAAACGCATACGCCCTTTTTGGCCAACCAAGCAAGCCGGAAGGGCAAATCAGCGCTACAAAGAAGTCTCGCTTGCCCTCGGTCAAAAGGGCCATGCTGAACAAAGTGTAAAAACCAGAAAAGCAGGACAGGCCATGGAGACATGGGAGCCTTGCTACGCTGATGGGCGGGATGTAAATTGCCAACAGGCACTCTGGAGAAGAGTACGGTGTGTCCTGAAACAAGTAATAAACACAGCGTAGAGAGCATAGGGCACTTCCACTCAAGGGCGTATAAATTGGGAAAACTAAAAATCAACAAGACACAGGCACCCTAAAGTTTACGGCTGCTCTGTTTCCAAGAACCTCCACTTCGGTACACCTTCAATATCCCAGGAAAGAGAAAAATGGATAAAGAAATGGTGGTACTTGGCACAATGGAATATCACTCAGCCATGAAATCAATGTCATAAGGCTAGTTAGCAGCATGATGAGTGGATTTAGGTACGATGACTCTAAGTGAAATAAGTCACACAGAAAAAGACACTTATCCTAAGATATCGCTTATAGAGGGAATGTCAAAATCGCTACACTTGAACTGAATTACAAAACAGAACAGAGTCACACCTTTAGAAGACACACTATGGCTGCTTAACGGGAAAGGTGAGGTGGGGTGATGCATAAAACAAGGGTTTGAAATTAGCTCAGACACCGCTCCATAAGCCAAATATGTAATAGACAAGGCCTACTCCCTGCTCAGTGAACTGGACTCAACACCCCCTAGTCACCGCACAAGAATATATCTGACTAGTATGAATCTGAAAACCTATGTATCGATATCTCTCTGCAAGTGAATCAAGAGGGTGTAAAGCGGCATAAACACAGCAGGGAAAAGCAGCCAAACCCCATTCTAAACATACATTACTTTAAAAAACCCACAAAGCAAAGACAGTGAAAGAGAGAGAAATTCTTACAAAATCCGTTCAGGGTCTCTGATGCAACCTGGATTGACCATATCTAGACCCACAGCTGGATGAGACATAAGGCTGGACACTCTTGGGGCTGAGAGGATTGGTGAGGTTGGGTGAGCAAATGCAGATACTTTAAAGTAATACCGCGGGGTACCCACCCCATGGGTCTCAAATCTCCAGGTACAAGGGAATCTTCCTACATCAAAACATGCATGGGAAACCCAGAAGATGGTATGCCGTGAGATCGGGAAAGGTTTCTAAAACGCACCTCATTTCTCCTCTCCTTGTGCTCGGGTTCGCCATTCCAGCCGCTTGACTAACCATCTCCCTACTTGGAGAATCAGCACCTTTAACCTACTGTTTCGTCCAGGTTGCAATTTGTCCTGAGGATGAACGGGAAGACGGGGAACCAACGAAAGACTAGCCCTAGGTGTTGGGACAGGCACAGGTCACTCCATTTTCCCATCAGGAAGAAGAATGAACCACAGGCTCAGCCTGCCCCCCAGAACCAAAATAGGGCCTGAAGCAATCCTGCGCTTTTGCGGCCAGCTCCCAAAAAAGCGAGGAGACAAATGGAGCTCAGGGGCACTGCAATTCACAAACGTGCAGAGTTATAAATGAGAACTCTCGTCCACAAATATATTGAGGGAAGGCAACGAAGAGGATTTGAAAGCAAGGCAGATTTGCAGGAAACAGATTTCAGGAGGTAGATTCGACTCGCCTTTAAAGCACATGAAAAGCGGCAAAACGTTGACAATGATGCCCTTGGCCAAAAAGGGCGTATGCGTTTTTTCCTGAATATATTCAGGAAAAAACGCATACGCCCTTTTTGGCCAACCAAGCAAGCCGGAAGGACAAATCAGCGCTACAAAGAAGTCTCGCTTGCCCTCGGTCAAAAGGGCCATGCTGAACAAAGTGTAAAAACCAGAAAAGCAGGACAGGCCATGGAGACATGGAAGCCTTGCTACGCTGATGGGCGGGATGTAAATTGCCAACAGGCACTCTGGAGAAGAGTACGGTGTGTCCTGAAACAAGTAATAAACACAGCGTTGAGAGCATAGGGCACTTCCACTCATGGGCGTATAAATTGGGAAAACTAAAAATCAACAAGACACAGGCACCCTAAAGTTTACGGCTGCTCTGTTTCCAAGAATCTCCGCTTCGGTACACCTTCAATATCCCAGGAAAGAGAAAAATGGATAAAGAAATGGTGGTACTTGGCACAATGGAATATCACTCAGCCATGAAATCAATGTCATAAGGCTACTTAGCAGCATGATGAGTGGATTTAGGTACGATGATTCTAAGTGAAATAAGTCACACAGAAAAAGGCACTTATCCTAAGATATCGCTTATAGAGGGAATGCCAAAATCGCTACACTTGAACTGAATTACAAAACAGAACAGAGGCACACCTTTAGAAGACACACTATGGCTACTTAACAGGAAAGGAGAGGTGGGGTGATGCATAAAACAAGGGTTTGAAATTAGCTCAGACACCGCTCCATAAGCCAAATATGTACTAGACAAGGCCTACTCCCTGCTCAGTGAACTGGACTCAACACCCCCTAGTCACCGCACAAGAATATATCTGACTAGTAAGAATCTGAAAACCTATGTATCGATATCTCTCTGCAAGTGAATCAAGAGGGTGTAAAGCGGCATCAACACAGCAGGGAAAAGCAGCCAAGCCCGATTCTAAACATAAATTACTTTAAAAAACCCACAAAAGAAAGACAGTGAAAGAGACAGAAATTCTTACAAAATCCGTTCAGGGTCTATGATGCAACCTGGATTGACGATATCTAGACCCACAGCTGGATGAGACATAAGGCTGGACACTCTTGGGGCTGAGCGGATTGGTGAGGTTGAGTGAGCAAACCCAGATACTTTAAAGTAACACTGCTGGGAACACACCCCATGGGTCTCAAATCTCCTGGTACAAGGGCATCTTCCTACATCAAAACATGCATGGGAAACCCAGAAGATGGTATGCCATGAGATCGGGAAAGGTTTCTAAAACGCACCTCATTTCTCCTCTCCTTGTGCTCGGGTTCGCCATTGCAGCCACTTGACTAACCATCTCCCTACTTGGAGAATCAGCACCTTTAACCTCCTGATTGTACAGGTTGCAATTTGTCCTGAGGAAGAACGGGAAGATGCGGAACCAACGAGAGACGAGCCCTAGGTGTTGGGACAGGCATAGGTCACTCCATTTTCAAATCAGGAAGAAGAATGAACCACAGGCTCAGCCTGCCCCCCAGAACCAAAATAGGGCCTGAAGCAATCCTGCGCTTTTGCGGCCAGCTCCCAAAAAAGCGAGGAGACAAATGGAGCTCAGGGGCACTGCAATTCACAAACGTGCAGAGTTATAAATTAGAACTCTCGTCCACAAATATATTGAGGGAAGTCAACGAAGAGGATTTGAAAGCAAGGCAGATTTGCAGGAAACAGATTTCAGGAGGTAGATTCGACTCGCCTTTAAAGCACATGAAAAGCGGCAAAACGTTGACAATGATGCCCTTGGCCAAAAAGGGCGTATGCGTTTTTTCCTGAATATATTCAGGAAAAAACGCATACGCCCTTTTAGGCCAAGCAAGCAAGCCGGAAGGGCAAATCAGCGCTACAAAGAAGTCTCGCTTGCCCTCGGTCAAAAGGGCCATGCTGAACAAAGTGTAAAAACCAGAAAAGCAGGACAGGCCATGGAGACATGGGAGCCTTGCTACGCTGATGGGCGGGATGTAAATTGCCAACAGGCACTCTGGAGAAGAGTACGGTGTGTCCTGAAACAAGTAATAAACACAGCGTAGAGAGCATAGGGCACTTCCACTCATGGGCGTATAAATTGGGAAAACTAAAAATCAACAAGACACAGGCACCCTAAAGTTTACGGCTGCTCTGTTTCCAAGAATCTCCGCTTCGGTACACCTTCAATATCCCAGGAAAGAGAAAAATGGATAAAGAAATGGTGGTACTTGGCACAATGGAATATCACTCAGCCATGAAATCAATGTCATAAGGCTACTTAGCAGCATGATGAGTGGATTTAGGTACGATGATTCTAAGTGAAATAACTCACACAGAAAAAGGCACTTATCCTAAGATATCGTTTATAGAGGGAATGCCAAAATCGCTACACTTGAACTGAATTACAAAACAGAACAGAGGCACACCTTTAGAAGACACACTATGGCTACTTAACCGGAAAGGTGAGGTGGGGTGATGCATAAAACAAGGGTTTGAAATTAGCTCAGACACCGCTCCATAAGCCAAATATGTAATAGACAAGGCCTACTCCCTGCTCAGTGAACTGGACTCAACACCCCCTAGTCACCGCACAAGAATATATCTGACTAGTATGAATCTCAAAAACCTATGTATCGATATCTCTCTGCAAGTGAATCAAGAGGGTGTAAAGCGGCATAAACACAGCAGGGAAAAGCAGCCAAACCCCATTCTAAACATACATTACTTTAAAAAACCCACAAAGCAAAGACAGTGAAAGAGAGAGAAATTCTTACAAAATCCGTTCAGGGTCTCTGATGCAACCTGGATTGACCATATCTAGACCCACAGCTGGATGAGACATAAGGCTGGACACTCTTGGGGCTGAGAGGATTGGTGAGGTTGGGTGAGCAAATGCAGATACTTTAAAGTAATACCGCGGGGTACCCACCCCATGGGTCTCAAATCTCCAGGTACAAGGGAATCTTCCTACATCAAAACATGCATGGGAAACCCAGAAGATGGTATGCCGTGAGATCGGGAAAGGTTTCTAAAACGCACCTCATTTCTCCTCTCCTTGTGCTCGGGTTCGCCATTCCAGCCTCTTGACTAACCATCTCCCTACTTGGAGAATCAGCACCTTTAACCTCCAGTTTCGTCCAGGTTGCAATTTGTCCTGAGGATGAACGGGAAGACGGGGAACCAACGAGAGACTAGCCCTAGGTGTTGGGACAGGCACAGGTCACTCCATTTTCCCATCAGGAAGAAGAATGAACCACAGGCTCAGCCTGCCCCCCAGAACCAAAATAGGGCCTGAAGCAATCCTGCGCTTTTGCGGCCAGCTCCCAAAAAAGCGAGGAGACAAATGGAGCTCAGGGGCACTGCAATTCACAAACGTGCAGAGTTATAAATGAGAACTCTCGTCCACAAATATATTGAGGGAAGGCAACGAAGAGGATTTGAAAGCAAGGCAGATTTGCAGGAAACAGATTTCAGGAGGTAGATTCGACTCGCCTTTAAAGCACATGAAAAGCGGCAAAACGTTGACAATGATGCCCTTGGCCAAAAAGGGCGTATGCGTTTTTTCCTGAATATATTCAGGAAAAAACGCATACGCCCTTTTTGGCCAACCAAGCAAGCCGGAAGGCCAAATCAGCGCTACAAAGAAGTCTCGCTTGCCCTCGGTCAAAAGGGCCATGCTGAAAAAAGTGTAAAAACCAGAAAAGCAGGACAGGCCATGGAGACATGGGAGCCTTGCTACGCTGATGGGCGGGATGTAAATTGCCAACAGGCACTCTGGAGAAGAGTACGGTGTGTCCTGAAACAAGTAATAAACACAGCGTAGAGAGCATAGGGCACTTCCACTCATGGGCGTATAAATTGGGAAAACTAAAAATCAATAAGACACAGGCACCCTAAAGTTTACGGATGCTCTGTTTCCAAGAATCTCCGCTTCGGTACACCTTCAATATCCCAGGAAAGAGAAAAATGGATAAAGAAATGGTGGTACTTGGCACAATGGAATATCACTCAGCCATGAAATCAATGTCATAAGGCTACTTAGCAGCATGATGAGTGGATTTAGGTACGATGATTCTAAGTGAAATAAGTCACACAGAAAAAGGCACTTATCCTAAGATATCGCTTATAGAGGGAATGCCAAAATCGCTACACTTGAACTGAATTACAAAACAGAACAGAGGCACACCTTTAGAAGACACACTATGGCTACTTAACCGGAAAGGTGAGGTGGGGTGATGCATAAAACAAGGGTTTGAAATTAGCTCAGACACCGCTCCATAAGCCAAATATGTACTAGAGAAGGCCTACTCCCTGCTCAGTGAACTGGACTCAACACCCCCTAGTCACCGCACAAGAATATATCTGACTAGTATGAATCTCAAAAACCTATGTATCGATATCTCTCTGCAAGTGAATCAAGAGGGTGTAAAGCGGCATAAACGCAGCAGGGAAAAGCAGCCAAACCCCATTCTAAACATACATTACTTTAAAAAACCCACAAAGCAAAGACAGTGAAAGAGAGAGAAATTCTTACAAAATCCGTTCAGGGTATCTGATGCAACCTGGATTGACCATATCTAGACCCACAGCTGGATGAGACATAAGGCTGGACACTCTTGGGGCTGAGAGGATTGGTGAGGTTGGGTGAGCAAATGCAGATCCTTTAAAGTAATACCGCGGGGTACCCACCCCATGGGTCTCAAATCTCCAGGTACAAGGGAATCTTCCTACATCAAAACATGCATGGGAAACCCAGAAGATGGTATGCCGTGAGATCGGGAAAGGTTTCTAAAACGCACCTCATTTCTCCTCTCCTTGTGCTCGGGTTCGCCATTCCAGCCTCTTGACTAACCATCTCCCTACTTGGAGAATCAGCACCTTTAACCTCCTGTTTCGTCCAGGTTGCAATTTGTCCTGAGGATGAACGGGAAGACGGGGAACCAACGAGAGACTAGCCCTAGGTGTTGGGACAGGCACAGGTCACTCCATTTTCCCATCAGGAAGAAGAATGAACCACAGGCTCAGCCTGCCCCCCAGAACCAAAATAGGGCCTGAAGCAATCCTGCTCTTTTGCGGCCAGCTCCCAAAAAAGCGAGGAGACAAATGGAGCTCAGGGGCACTGCAATTCACAAACGTGCAGAGTTATAAATGAGAACTCTCGTCCACAAATATATTGAGGGAAGGCAACGAAGAGGATTTGAAAGCAAGGCAGATTTGCAGGAAACAGATTTCAGGAGGTAGATTCGACTCGCCTTTAAAGCACATGAAAAGCAGCAAAACGTTGATAATGATGCCCTTGGCCAAAAAGGGCGTATGCGTTTTTTCCTGAATATATTCAGGAAAAAACGCATACGCCCTTTTAGGCCAAGCAAGCAAGCCGGAAGGGCAAATCAGCGCTACAAAGAAGTCTCGCTTGCCCTCGGTCAAAAGGGCCATGCTGAACAAAGTGTAAAAACCAGAAAAGCAGGACAGGCCATGGAGACATGGGAGCCTTGCTACGCTGATGGGCGGGATGTAAATTGCCAACAGGCACTCTGGAGAAGAGTACGGTGTGTCCTGAAACAAGTAATAAACACAGCGTAGAGAGCATAGGGCACTTCCACTCATGGGCGTATAAATTGGGAAAACTAAAAATCAACAAGACACAGGCACCCTAAAGTTTAAGGCTGCTCTGTTTCCAAGAATCTCCACTTCGGTACACCTTCAATATCCCAGGAAAGAGAAAAATGGATAAAGAAATGGTGGTACTTGGCACAATGGAATATCACTCAGCCATGAAATCAATGTCATAAGGCTACTTAGCAGCATGATGAGTGGATTTAGGTACGATGATTCTAAGTGAAATAAGTCACACAGAAAAAGGCACTTATCCTAAGATATCGCTTATAGAGGGAATGCCAAAATCGCTACACTTGAACTGAATTACAAAACAGAACAGAGGCACACCTTTAGAAGACACACTATGGCTACTTAACCGGAAAGGTGAGGTGGGGTGATGCATAAAACAAGGGTTTGAAATTAGCTCAGACACCGCTCCATAAGCCAAATATGTACTAGACAAGGCCTACTCCCTGCTCAGTGAACTGGACTCAACACCCCCTAGTCACCGCACAAGAATATATCTGACTAGTATGAATCTCAAAAACCTATGTATCGATATCTCTCTGCAAGTGAATCAAGAGGGTGTAAAGCGGCATAAACGCAGCAGGGAAAAGCAGCCAAACCCCATTCTAAACATACATTACTTTAAAAAACCCACAAAGCAAAGACAGTGAAAGAGAGAGAAATTCTTACAAAATCCGTTCAGGGTATCTGATGCAACCTGGATTGACCATATCTAGACCCACAGCTGGATGAGACATAAGGCTGGATACTCTTGGGGCTGAGAGGATTGGTGAGGTTGGGTGAGCAAATGCAGATACTTTAAAGTAATACCGCGGGGTACCCACCCCATGGTTCTCAAATCTCCAGGTACAAGGGAATCTTCCTACATCAAAACATGCATGGGAAACCCAGAAGATGGTATGCCATGAGATCGGTAAAGGTTTCTAAAACGCATCTCATTTCTCCTCTCCTTGTGCTCGGGTTCGCCATTCCAGCCGCTTGACTAACCATCTCTCTACTTGGAGAATCAGCACCTTTAACCTCCTGTTTCGTCCAGGTTGCAATTTGTCCTGAGGATGACCGGGAAGACGGGGAACCAACGAGAGACTAGCCCTAGGTGTTGGGACAGGCACAGGTCACTCCATTTTCCCATCAGGAAGAAGAATGAACCACAGGCTCAGCCTGCCCCCCAGAACCAAAATAGGGCCTGAAGCAATCCTGCACTTTTGCGGCCAGCTCCCAAAAAAGCGAGGAGACAAATGGAGCTCAGGGGCACTGCAATTCACAAACGTGCAGAGTTATAAATGAGAACTCTCGTCCACAAATATATTGAGGGAAGGCAACGAAGAGGATTTGAAAGCAAGGCAGATTTGCAGGAAACAGATTTCAGGAGGTAGATTCGACTCGCCTTTAAAGCACATGAAAAGCAGCAAAACGTTGATAATGATGCCCTTGGCCAAAAAGGGCGTATGCGTTTTTTCCTGAATATATTCAGGAAAAAACGCATACGCCCTTTTAGGCCAAGCAAGCAAGCCGGAAGGGCAAATCAGCGCTACAAAGAAGTCTCGCTTGCCCTCTGTCAAAAGGGCCATGCTGAACAAAGTGTAAAAACCAGAAAAGCAGGACAGGCCATGGAGACATGGGAGCCTTGCTACGCTGATGGGCGGGATGTAAATTGCCAACAGGCACTCTGGAGAAGAGTACGGTGTGTCCTGAAACAAGTAATAAACACAGCGTAGAGAGCATAGGGCACTTCCACTCATGGGCGTATAAATTGGGAAAACTAAAAATCAACAAGACACAGGCACCCTAAAGTTTACGGCTGCTCTGTTTCCAAGAATCTCCGTTTGGTACACCTTCAATATCCCAGGAAAGAGAAAAATGGATAAAGAAATGGTGGTACTTGGCACAATGGAATATCACTCAGCCATGAAATCAATGTCATAAGGCTACTTAGCAGCATGATGAGTGGATTTAGGTACGATGATTCTAAGTGAAATAAGTCACACAGAAAAAGGCACTTATCCTAAGATATCGCTTATAGAGGGAATGCCAAAATCGCTACACTTGAACTGAATTACAAAACAGAACAGAGGCACACCTTTAGAAGACACACTATGGCTACTTAACCGGAAAGGTGAGGTGGGGTGATGCATAAAACAAGGGTTTGAAATTAGCTCAGACACCGCTCCATAAGCCAAATATGTACTAGACAAGGCCTACTCCCTGCTCAGTGAACTGGACTCAACACCCCCTAGTCACCGCACAAGAATATATCTGACTAGTATGAATCTCAAAAACCTATGTATCGATATCTCTCTGCAAGTGAATCAAGAGGGTGTAAAGCGGCATAAACGCAGCAGGGAAAAGCAGCCAAACCCCATTCTAAACATACATTACTTTAAAAAACCCACAAAGCAAAGACAGTGAAAGAGAGAGAAATTCTTACAAAATCCGTTCAGGGTATCTGATGCAACCTGGATTGACCATATCTAGACCCACAGCTGGATGAGACATAAGGCTGGACACTCTTGGGTCTGAGAGGATTGGTGAGGTTGGGTGAGCAAATGCAGATCCTTTAAAGTAATACCGCGGGGTACCCACCCCATGGGTCTCAAATCTCCAGGTACAAGGGAATCTTCCTACATCAAAACATGCATGGGAAACCCAGAAGATGGTATGCCGTGAGATCGGGAAAGGTTTCTAAAACGCACCTCATTTCTCCTCTCCTTGTGCTCGGGTTCGCCATTCCAGCCTCTTGACTAACCATCTCCCTACTTGGAGAATCAGCACCTTTAACCTCCTGTTTCGTCCAGGTTGCAATTTGTCCTGAGGATGAACGGGAAGACGGGGAACCAACGAGAGACTAGCCCTAGGTGTTGGGACAGGCACAGGTCACTCCATTTTCCCATCAGGAAGAAGAATGAACCACAGGCTCAGCCTGCCCCCCAGAACCAAAATAGGGCCTGAAGCAATCCTGCTCTTTTGCGGCCAGCTCCCAAAAAAGCGAGGAGACAAATGGAGCTCAGGGGCACTGCAATTCACAAACGTGCAGAGTTATAAATGAGAACTCTCGTCCACAAATATATTGAGGGAAGGCAACGAAGAGGATTTGAAAGCAAGGCAGATTTGCAGGAAACAGATTTCAGGAGGTAGATTCGACTCGCCTTTAAAGCACATGAAAAGCAGCAAAACGTTGATAATGATGCCCTTGGCCAAAAAGGGCGTATGCGTTTTTTCCTGAATATATTCAGGAAAAAACGCATACGCCATTTTAGGCCAAGCAAGCAAGCCGGAAGGGCAAATCAGCGCTACAAAGAAGTCTCGCTTGCCCTCGGTCAAAAGGGCCATGCTGAACAAAGTGTAAAAACCAGAAAAGCAGGACAGGCCATGGAGACATGGGAGCCTTGCTACGCTGATGGGCGGGATGTAAATTGCCAACAGGCACTCTGGAGAAGAGTACGGTGTGTCCTGAAACAAGTAATAAACACAGCGTAGAGAGCATAGGGCACTTCCACTCATGGGCGTATAAATTGGGAAAACTAAAAATCAACAAGACACAGGCACCCTAAAGTTTAAGGCTGCTCTGTTTCCAAGAATCTCCGCTTCGGTACACCTTCAATATCCCAGGAAAGAGAAAAATGGATAAAGAAATGGTGGTACTTGGCACAATGGAATATCACTCAGCCATGAAATCAATGTCATAAGGCTACTTAGCAGCATGATGAGTGGATTTAGGTACGATGATTCTAAGTGAAATAAGTCACACAGAAAAAGGCACTTATCCTAAGATATCGCTTATAGAGGGAATGCCAAAATCGCTACACTTGAACTGAATTACAAAACAGAACAGAGGCACACCTTTAGAAGACACACTATGGCTACTTAACCGGAAAGGTGAGGTGGGGTGATGCATAAAACAAGGGTTTGAAATTAGCTCAGACACCGCTCCATAAGCCAAATATGTACTAGACAAGGCCTACTCCCTGCTCAGTGAACTGGACTCAACACCCCCTAGTCACCGCACAAGAATATATCTGACTAGTATGAATCTCAAAAACCTATGTATCGATATCTCTCTGCAAGTGAATCAAGAGGGTGTAAAGCGGCATAAACGCAGCAGGGAAAAGCAGCCAAACCCCATTCTAAACATACATTACTTTAAAAAACCCACAAAGCAAAGACAGTGAAAGAGAGAGAAATTCTTACAAAATCCGTTCAGGGTATCTGATGCAACCTGGATTGACCATATCTAGACCCACAGCTGGATGAGACATAAGGCTGGATACTCTTGGGGCTGAGAGGATTGGTGAGGTTGGGTGAGCAAATGCAGATACTTTAAAGTAATACCGCGGGGTACCCACCCCATGGTTCTCAAATCTCCAGGTACAAGGGAATCTTCCTACATCAAAACATGCATGGGAAACCCAGAAGATGGTATGCCATGAGATCGGGAAAGGTTTCTAAAACGCATCTCATTTCTCCTCTCCTTGTGCTCGGGTTCGCCATTCCAGCCGCTTGACTAACCATCTCTCTACTTGGAGAATCAGCACCTTTAACCTCCTGTTTCGTCCAGGTTGCAATTTGTCCTGAGGATGAACGGGAAGACGGGGAACCAACGAGAGACTAGCCCTAGGTGTTGGGACAGGCACAGGTCACTCCATTTTCCCATCAGGAAGAAGAATGAACCACAGGCTCAGCCTGCCCCCCAGAACCAAAATAGGGCCTGAAGCAATCCTGCACTTTTGCGGCCAGCTCCCAAAAAAGCGAGGAGACAAATGGAGCTCAGGGGCACTGCAATTCACAAACGTGCAGAGTTATAAATGAGAACTCTCGTCCACAAATATATTGAGGGAAGGCAACGAAGAGGATTTGAAAGCAAGGCAGATTTGCAGGAAACAGATTTCAGGAGGTAGATTCGACTCGCCTTTAAAGCACATGAAAAGCAGCAAAACGTTGATAATGATGCCCTTGGCCAAAAAGGGCGTATGCGTTTTTTCCTGAATATATTCAGGAAAAAACGCATACGCCCTTTTAGGCCAAGCAAGCAAGCCGGAAGGGCAAATCAGCGCTACAAAGAAGTCTCGCTTGCCCTCGGTCAAAAGGGCCATGCTGAACAAAGTGTAAAAACCAGAAAAGCAGGACAGGCCATGGAGACATGGGAGCCTTGCTACGCTGATGGGCGGGATGTAAATTGCCAACAGGCACTCTGGAGAAGAGTACGGTGTGTCCTGAAACAAGTAATAAACACAGCGTAGAGAGCATAGGGCACTTCCACTCATGGGCGTATAAATTGGGAAAACTAAAAATCAACAAGACACAGGCACCCTAAAGTTTACGGCTGCTCTGTTTCCAAGAATCTCCGCTTCGGTACACCTTCAATATCCCAGGAAAGAGAAAAATGGATAAAGAAATGGTGGTACTTGGCACAATGGAATATCACTCAGCCATGAAATCAATGTCATAAGGCTACTTAGCAGCATGATGAGTGGATTTAGGTACGATGATTCTAAGTGAAATAAGTCACACAGAAAAAGGCACTTATCCTAAGATATCGCTTATAGAGGGAATGCCAAAATCGCTACACTTGAACTGAATTACAAAACAGAACAGAGGCACACCTTTAGAAGACACACTATGGCTGCTTAACCGGAAAGGTGAGGTGGGGTGATGCATAAAACAAGGGTTTGAAATTAGCTCAGACACCGCTCCATAAGCCAAATATGTACTAGACAAGGCCTACTCCCTGCTCAGTGAACTGGACTCAACACCCCCTAGTCACCGCACAAGAATATATCTGACTAGTATAAATCTCAAAAACCTATGTATCGATATCTCTCTGCAAGTGAATCAAGAGGGTGTAAAGCGGCATAAACACAGAAGGGAAAAGCTGCCAAACCCCATTCTAAACATACATTACTTTAAAAAACCCACAAAGCAAAGACAGTGAAAGAGAGAGAAATTCTTACAAAATCCGTTCAGGGTCTCTGATGCAACCTGGATTGACCATATCTAGACCCACAGCTGGATGAGACATAAGGCTGGACACTCTTGGGGCTGAGAGGATTGGTGAGGTTGGGTGAGCAAATGCAGATCCTTTAAAGTAATACCGCGGGGTACCCACCCCATGGGTCTCAAATCTCCAGGTACAAGGGAATCTTCCTACATCAAAACATGCATGGGAAACCCAGAAGATGGTATGCCGTGAGATCGGGAAAGGTTTCTAAAACGCACCTCATTTCTCCTCTCCTTGTGCTCGGGTTCGCCATTCCAGCCTCTTGACTAACCATCTCCCTACTTGGAGAATCAGCACCTTTAACCTCCTGTTTCGTCCAGGTTGCAATTTGTCCTGAGGATGAACGGGAAGACGGGGAACCAACGAGAGACTAGCCCTAGGTGTTGGGACAGGCACAGGTCACTCCATTTTCCCATCAGGAAGAAGAATGAACCACAGGCTCAGCCTGCCCCCCAGAACCAAAATAGGGCCTGAAGCAATCCTGCTCTTTTGCGGCCAGCTCCCAAAAAAGCGAGGAGACAAATGGAGCTCAGGGGCACTGCAATTCACAAACGTGCAGAGTTATAAATGAGAACTCTCGTCCACAAATATATTGAGGGAAGGCAACGAAGAGGATTTGAAAGCAAGGCAGATTTGCAGGAAACAGATTTCAGGAGGTAGATTCGACTCGCCTTTAAAGCACATGAAAAGCAGCAAAACGTTGATAATGATGCCCTTGGCCAAAAAGGGCGTATGCGTTTTTTCCTGAATATATTCAGGAAAAAACGCATACGCCCTTTTAGGCCAAGCAAGCAAGCCGGAAGGGCAAATCAGCGCTACAAAGAAGTCTCGCTTGCCCTCGGTCAAAAGGGCCATGCTGAACAAAGTGTAAAAACCAGAAAAGCAGGACAGGCCATGGAGACATGGGAGCCTTGCTACGCTGATGGGCGGGATGTAAATTGCCAACAGGCACTCTGGAGAAGAGTACGGTGTGTCCTGAAACAAGTAATAAACACAGCGTAGAGAGCATAGGGCACTTCCACTCATGGGCGTATAAATTGGGAAAACTAAAAATCAACAAGACACAGGCACCCTAAAGTTTAAGGCTGCTCTGTTTCCAAGAATCTCCGCTTCGGTACACCTTCAATATCCCAGGAAAGAGAAAAATGGATAAAGAAATGGTGGTACTTGGCACAATGGAATATCACTCAGCCATGAAATCAATGTCATAAGGCTACTTAGCAGCATGATGAGTGGATTTAGGTACGATGATTCTAAGTGAAATAAGTCACACAGAAAAAGGCACTTATCCTAAGATATCGCTTATAGAGGGAATGCCAAAATCGCTACACTTGAACTGAATTACAAAACAGAACAGAGGCACACCTTTAGAAGACACACTATGGCTACTTAACCGGAAAGGTGAGGTGGGGTGATGCATAAAACAAGGGTTTGAAATTAGCTCAGACACCGCTCCATAAGCCAAATATGTACTAGACAAGGCCTACTCCCTGCTCAGTGAACTGGACTCAACACCCCCTAGTCACCGCACAAGAATATATCTGACTAGTATGAATCTCAAAAACCTATGTATCGATATCTCTCTGCAAGTGAATCAAGAGGGTGTAAAGCGGCATAAACGCAGCAGGGAAAAGCAGCCAAACCCCATTCTAAACATACATTACTTTAAAAAACCCACAAAGCAAAGACAGTGAAAGAGAGAGAAATTCTTACAAAATCCGTTCAGGGTATCTGATGCAACCTGGATTGACCATATCTAGACCCACAGCTGGATGAGACATAAGGCTGGATACTCTTGGGGCTGAGAGGATTGGTGAGGTTGGGTGAGCAAATGCAGATACTTTAAAGTAATACCGCGGGGTACCCACCCCATGGTTCTCAAATCTCCAGGTACAAGGGAATCTTCCTACATCAAAACATGCATGGGAAACCCAGAAGATGGTATGCCATGAGATCGGGAAAGGTTTCTAAAACGCATCTCATTTCTCCTCTCCTTGTGCTCGGGTTCGCCATTCCAGCCGCTTGACTAACCATCTCTCTACTTGGAGAATCAGCACCTTTAACCTCCTGTTTCGTCCAGGTTGCAATTTGTCCTGAGGATGACCGGGAAGACGGGGAACCAACGAGAGACTAGCCCTAGGTGTTGGGACAGGCACAGGTCACTCCATTTTCCCATCAGGAAGAAGAATGAACCACAGGCTCAGCCTGCCCCCCAGAACCAAAATAGGGCCTGAAGCAATCCTGCACTTTTGCGGCCAGCTCCCAAAAAAGCGAGGAGACAAATGGAGCTCAGGGGCACTGCAATTCACAAACGTGCAGAGTTATAAATGAGAACTCTCGTCCACAAATATATTGAGGGAAGGCAACGAAGAGGATTTGAAAGCAAGGCAGATTTGCAGGAAACAGATTTCAGGAGGTAGATTCGACTCGCCTTTAAAGCACATGAAAAGCAGCAAAACGTTGATAATGATGCCCTTGGCCAAAAAGGGCGTATGCGTTTTTTCCTGAATATATTCAGGAAAAAACGCATACGCCCTTTTAGGCCAAGCAAGCAAGCCGGAAGGGCAAATCAGCGCTACAAAGAAGTCTCGCTTGCCCTCGGTCAAAAGGGCCATGCTGAACAAAGTGTAAAAACCAGAAAAGCAGGACAGGCCATGGAGACATGGGAGCCTTGCTACGCTGATGGGCGGGATGTAAATTGCCAACAGGCACTCTGGAGAAGAGTACGGTGTGTCCTGAAACAAGTAATAAACACAGCGTAGAGAGCATAGGGCACTTCCACTCATGGGCGTATAAATTGGGAAAACTAAAAATCAACAAGACACAGGCACCCTAAAGTTTACGGCTGCTCTGTTTCCAAGAATCTCCGCTTCGGTACACCTTCAATATCCCAGGAAAGAGAAAAATGGATAAAGAAATGGTGGTACTTGGCACAATGGAATATCACTCAGCCATGAAATCAATGTCATAAGGCTACTTAGCAGCATGATGAGTGGATTTAGGTACGATGATTCTAAGTGAAATAAGTCACACAGAAAAAGGCACTTATCCTAAGATATCGCTTATAGAGGGAATGCCAAAATCGCTACACTTGAACTGAATTACAAAACAGAACAGAGGCACACCTTTAGAAGACACACTATGGCTACTTAACCGGAAAGGTGAGGTGGGGTGATGCATAAAACAAGGGTTTGAAATTAGCTCAGACACCGCTCCATAAGCCAAATATGTACTAGACAAGGCCTACTCCCTGCTCAGTGAACTGGACTCAACACCCCCTAGTCACCGCACAAGAATATATCTGACTAGTATGAATCTCAAAAACCTATGTATCGATATCTCTCTGCAAGTGAATCAAGAGGGTGTAAAGCGGCATAAACGCAGCAGGGAAAAGCAGCCAAACCCCATTCTAAACATACATTACTTTAAAAAACCCACAAAGCAAAGACAGTGAAAGAGAGAGAAATTCTTACAAAATCCGTTCAGGGTATCTGATGCAACCTGGATTGACCATATCTAGACCCACAGCTGGATGAGACATAAGGCTGGACACTCTTGGGTCTGAGAGGATTGGTGAGGTTGGGTGAGCAAATGCAGATCCTTTAAAGTAATACCGCGGGGTACCCACCCCATGGGTCTCAAATCTCCAGGTACAAGGGAATCTTCCTACATCAAAACATGCATGGGAAACCCAGAAGATGGTATGCCGTGAGATCGGGAAAGGTTTCTAAAACGCACCTCATTTCTCCTCTCCTTGTGCTCGGGTTCGCCATTCCAGCCTCTTGACTAACCATCTCCCTACTTGGAGAATCAGCACCTTTAACCTCCTGTTTCGTCCAGGTTGCAATTTGTCCTGAGGATGAACGGGAAGACGGGGAACCAACGAGAGACTAGCCCTAGGTGTTGGGACAGGCACAGGTCACTCCATTTTCCCATCAGGAAGAAGAATGAACCACAGGCTCAGCCTGCCCCCCAGAACCAAAATAGGGCCTGAAGCAATCCTGCTCTTTTGCGGCCAGCTCCCAAAAAAGCGAGGAGACAAATGGAGCTCAGGGGCACTGCAATTCACAAACGTGCAGAGTTATAAATGAGAACTCTCGTCCACAAATATATTGAGGGAAGGCAACGAAGAGGATTTGAAAGCAAGGCAGATTTGCAGGAAACAGATTTCAGGAGGTAGATTCGACTCGCCTTTAAAGCACATGAAAAGCAGCAAAACGTTGATAATGATGCCCTTGGCCAAAAAGGGCGTATGCGTTTTTTCCTGAATATATTCAGGAAAAAACGCATACGCCATTTTAGGCCAAGCAAGCAAGCCGGAAGGGCAAATCAGCGCTACAAAGAAGTCTCGCTTGCCCTCGGTCAAAAGGGCCATGCTGAACAAAGTGTAAAAACCAGAAAAGCAGGACAGGCCATGGAGACATGGGAGCCTTGCTACGCTGATGGGCGGGATGTAAATTGCCAACAGGCACTCTGGAGAAGAGTACGGTGTGTCCTGAAACAAGTAATAAACACAGCGTAGAGAGCATAGGGCACTTCCACTCATGGGCGTATAAATTGGGAAAACTAAAAATCAACAAGACACAGGCACCCTAAAGTTTAAGGCTGCTCTGTTTCCAAGAATCTCCGCTTCGGTACACCTTCAATATCCCAGGAAAGAGAAAAATGGATAAAGAAATGGTGGTACTTGGCACAATGGAATATCACTCAGCCATGAAATCAATGTCATAAGGCTACTTAGCAGCATGATGAGTGGATTTAGGTACGATGATTCTAAGTGAAATAAGTCACACAGAAAAAGGCACTTATCCTAAGATATCGCTTATAGAGGGAATGCCAAAATCGCTACACTTGAACTGAATTACAAAACAGAACAGAGGCACACCTTTAGAAGACACACTATGGCTACTTAACCGGAAAGGTGAGGTGGGGTGATGCATAAAACAAGGGTTTGAAATTAGCTCAGACACCGCTCCATAAGCCAAATATGTACTAGACAAGGCCTACTCCCTGCTCAGTGAACTGGACTCAACACCCCCTAGTCACCGCACAAGAATATATCTGACTAGTATGAATCTCAAAAACCTATGTATCGATATCTCTCTGCAAGTGAATCAAGAGGGTGTAAAGCGGCATAAACGCAGCAGGGAAAAGCAGCCAAACCCCATTCTAAACATACATTACTTTAAAAAACCCACAAAGCAAAGACAGTGAAAGAGAGAGAAATTCTTACAAAATCCGTTCAGGGTATCTGATGCAACCTGGATTGACCATATCTAGACCCACAGCTGGATGAGACATAAGGCTGGATACTCTTGGGGCTGAGAGGATTGGTGAGGTTGGGTGAGCAAATGCAGATACTTTAAAGTAATACCGCGGGGTACCCACCCCATGGTTCTCAAATCTCCAGGTACAAGGGAATCTTCCTACATCAAAACATGCATGGGAAACCCAGAAGATGGTATGCCATGAGATCGGGAAAGGTTTCTAAAACGCATCTCATTTCTCCTCTCCTTGTGCTCGGGTTCGCCATTCCAGCCGCTTGACTAACCATCTCTCTACTTGGAGAATCAGCACCTTTAACCTCCTGTTTCGTCCAGGTTGCAATTTGTCCTGAGGATGAACGGGAAGACGGGGAACCAACGAGAGACTAGCCCTAGGTGTTGGGACAGGCACAGGTCACTCCATTTTCCCATCAGGAAGAAGAATGAACCACAGGCTCAGCCTGCCCCCCAGAACCAAAATAGGGCCTGAAGCAATCCTGCACTTTTGCGGCCAGCTCCCAAAAAAGCGAGGAGACAAATGGAGCTCAGGGGCACTGCAATTCACAAACGTGCAGAGTTATAAATGAGAACTCTCGTCCACAAATATATTGAGGGAAGGCAACGAAGAGGATTTGAAAGCAAGGCAGATTTGCAGGAAACAGATTTCAGGAGGTAGATTCGACTCGCCTTTAAAGCACATGAAAAGCAGCAAAACGTTGATAATGATGCCCTTGGCCAAAAAGGGCGTATGCGTTTTTTCCTGAATATATTCAGGAAAAAACGCATACGCCCTTTTAGGCCAAGCAAGCAAGCCGGAAGGGCAAATCAGCGCTACAAAGAAGTCTCGCTTGCCCTCGGTCAAAAGGGCCATGCTGAACAAAGTGTAAAAACCAGAAAAGCAGGACAGGCCATGGAGACATGGGAGCCTTGCTACGCTGATGGGCGGGATGTAAATTGCCAACAGGCACTCTGGAGAAGAGTACGGTGTGTCCTGAAACAAGTAATAAACACAGCGTAGAGAGCATAGGGCACTTCCACTCATGGGCGTATAAATTGGGAAAACTAAAAATCAACAAGACACAGGCACCCTAAAGTTTACGGCTGCTCTGTTTCCAAGAATCTCCGCTTCGGTACACCTTCAATATCCCAGGAAAGAGAAAAATGGATAAAGAAATGGTGGTACTTGGCACAATGGAATATCACTCAGCCATGAAATCAATGTCATAAGGCTACTTAGCAGCATGATGAGTGGATTTAGGTACGATGATTCTAAGTGAAATAAGTCACACAGAAAAAGGCACTTATCCTAAGATATCGCTTATAGAGGGAATGCCAAAATCGCTACACTTGAACTGAATTACAAAACAGAACAGAGGCACACCTTTAGAAGACACACTATGGCTGCTTAACCGGAAAGGTGAGGTGGGGTGATGCATAAAACAAGGGTTTGAAATTAGCTCAGACACCGCTCCATAAGCCAAATATGTACTAGACAAGGCCTACTCCCTGCTCAGTGAACTGGACTCAACACCCCCTAGTCACCGCACAAGAATATATCTGACTAGTATAAATCTCAAAAACCTATGTATCGATATCTCTCTGCAAGTGAATCAAGAGGGTGTAAAGCGGCATAAACACAGAAGGGAAAAGCTGCCAAACCCCATTCTAAACATACATTACTTTAAAAAACCCACAAAGCAAAGACAGTGAAAGAGAGAGAAATTCTTACAAAATCCGTTCAGGGTCTCTGATGCAACCTGGATTGACCATATCTAGACCCACAGCTGGATGAGACATAAGGCTGGACACTCTTGGGGCTGAGAGGATTGGTGAGGTTGGGTGAGCAAATGCAGATCCTTTAAAGTAATACCGCGGGGTACCCACCCCATGGGTCTCAAATCTCCAGGTACAAGGGAATCTTCCTACATCAAAACATGCATGGGAAACCCAGAAGATGGTATGCCGTGAGATCGGGAAAGGTTTCTAAAACGCACCTCATTTCTCCTCTCCTTGTGCTCGGGTTCGCCATTCCAGCCTCTTGACTAACCATCTCCCTACTTGGAGAATCAGCACCTTTAACCTCCTGTTTCGTCCAGGTTGCAATTTGTCCTGAGGATGAACGGGAAGACGGGGAACCAACGAGAGACTAGCCCTAGGTGTTGGGACAGGCACAGGTCACTCCATTTTCCCATCAGGAAGAAGAATGAACCACAGGCTCAGCCTGCCCCCCAGAACCAAAATAGGGCCTGAAGCAATCCTGCTCTTTTGCGGCCAGCTCCCAAAAAAGCGAGGAGACAAATGGAGCTCAGGGGCACTGCAATTCACAAACGTGCAGAGTTATAAATGAGAACTCTCGTCCACAAATATATTGAGGGAAGGCAACGAAGAGGATTTGAAAGCAAGGCAGATTTGCAGGAAACAGATTTCAGGAGGTAGATTCGACTCGCCTTTAAAGCACATGAAAAGCAGCAAAACGTTGATAATGATGCCCTTGGCCAAAAAGGGCGTATGCGTTTTTTCCTGAATATATTCAGGAAAAAACGCATACGCCCTTTTAGGCCAAGCAAGCAAGCCGGAAGGGCAAATCAGCGCTACAAAGAAGTCTCGCTTGCCCTCGGTCAAAAGGGCCATGCTGAACAAAGTGTAAAAACCAGAAAAGCAGGACAGGCCATGGAGACATGGGAGCCTTGCTACGCTGATGGGCGGGATGTAAATTGCCAACAGGCACTCTGGAGAAGAGTACGGTGTGTCCTGAAACAAGTAATAAACACAGCGTAGAGAGCATAGGGCACTTCCACTCATGGGCGTATAAATTGGGAAAACTAAAAATCAACAAGACACAGGCACCCTAAAGTTTAAGGCTGCTCTGTTTCCAAGAATCTCCGCTTCGGTACACCTTCAATATCCCAGGAAAGAGAAAAATGGATAAAGAAATGGTGGTACTTGGCACAATGGAATATCACTCAGCCATGAAATCAATGTCATAAGGCTACTTAGCAGCATGATGAGTGGATTTAGGTACGATGATTCTAAGTGAAATAAGTCACACAGAAAAAGGCACTTATCCTAAGATATCGCTTATAGAGGGAATGCCAAAATCGCTACACTTGAACTGAATTACAAAACAGAACAGAGGCACACCTTTAGAAGACACACTATGGCTACTTAACCGGAAAGGTGAGGTGGGGTGATGCATAAAACAAGGGTTTGAAATTAGCTCAGACACCGCTCCATAAGCCAAATATGTACTAGACAAGGCCTACTCCCTGCTCAGTGAACTGGACTCAACACCCCCTAGTCACCGCACAAGAATATATCTGACTAGTATGAATCTCAAAAACCTATGTATCGATATCTCTCTGCAAGTGAATCAAGAGGGTGTAAAGCGGCATAAACGCAGCAGGGAAAAGCAGCCAAACCCCATTCTAAACATACATTACTTTAAAAAACCCACAAAGCAAAGACAGTGAAAGAGAGAGAAATTCTTACAAAATCCGTTCAGGGTATCTGATGCAACCTGGATTGACCATATCTAGACCCACAGCTGGATGAGACATAAGGCTGGATACTCTTGGGGCTGAGAGGATTGGTGAGGTTGGGTGAGCAAATGCAGATACTTTAAAGTAATACCGCGGGGTACCCACCCCATGGTTCTCAAATCTCCAGGTACAAGGGAATCTTCCTACATCAAAACATGCATGGGAAACCCAGAAGATGGTATGCCATGAGATCGGGAAAGGTTTCTAAAACGCATCTCATTTCTCCTCTCCTTGTGCTCGGGTTCGCCATTCCAGCCGCTTGACTAACCATCTCTCTACTTGGAGAATCAGCACCTTTAACCTCCTGTTTCGTCCAGGTTGCAATTTGTCCTGAGGATGAACGGGAAGACGGGGAACCAACGAGAGACTAGCCCTAGGTGTTGGGACAGGCACAGGTCACTCCATTTTCCCATCAGGAAGAAGAATGAACCACAGGCTCAGCCTGCCCCCCAGAACCAAAATAGGGCCTGAAGCAATCCTGCACTTTTGCGGCCAGCTCCCAAAAAAGCGAGGAGACAAATGGAGCTCAGGGGCACTGCAATTCACAAACGTGCAGAGTTATAAATGAGAACTCTCGTCCACAAATATATTGAGGGAAGGCAACGAAGAGGATTTGAAAGCAAGGCAGATTTGCAGGAAACAGATTTCAGGAGGTAGATTCGACTCGCCTTTAAAGCACATGAAAAGCAGCAAAACGTTGATAATGATGCCCTTGGCCAAAAAGGGCGTATGCGTTTTTTCCTGAATATATTCAGGAAAAAACGCATACGCCCTTTTAGGCCAAGCAAGCAAGCCGGAAGGGCAAATCAGCGCTACAAAGAAGTCTCGCTTGCCCTCGGTCAAAAGGGCCATGCTGAACAAAGTGTAAAAACCAGAAAAGCAGGACAGGCCATGGAGACATGGGAGCCTTGCTACGCTGATGGGCGGGATGTAAATTGCCAACAGGCACTCTGGAGAAGAGTACGGTGTGTCCTGAAACAAGTAATAAACACAGCGTAGAGAGCATAGGGCACTTCCACTCATGGGCGTATAAATTGGGAAAACTAAAAATCAACAAGACACAGGCACCCTAAAGTTTACGGCTGCTCTGTTTCCAAGAATCTCCGCTTCGGTACACCTTCAATATCCCAGGAAAGAGAAAAATGGATAAAGAAATGGTGGTACTTGGCACAATGGAATATCACTCAGCCATGAAATCAATGTCATAAGGCTACTTAGCAGCATGATGAGTGGATTTAGGTACGATGATTCTAAGTGAAATAAGTCACACAGAAAAAGGCACTTATCCTAAGATATCGCTTATAGAGGGAATGCCAAAATCGCTACACTTGAACTGAATTACAAAACAGAACAGAGGCACACCTTTAGAAGACACACTATGGCTGCTTAACCGGAAAGGTGAGGTGGGGTGATGCATAAAACAAGGGTTTGAAATTAGCTCAGACACCGCTCCATAAGCCAAATATGTACTAGACAAGGCCTACTCCCTGCTCAGTGAACTGGACTCAACACCCCCTAGTCACCGCACAAGAATATATCTGACTAGTATAAATCTCAAAAACCTATGTATCGATATCTCTCTGCAAGTGAATCAAGAGGGTGTAAAGCGGCATAAACACAGAAGGGAAAAGCTGCCAAACCCCATTCTAAACATACATTACTTTAAAAAACCCACAAAGCAAAGACAGTGAAAGAGAGAGAAATTCTTACAAAATCCGTTCAGGGTCTCTGATGCAACCTGGATTGACCATATCTAGACCCACAGCTGGATGAGACATAAGGCTGGACACTCTTGGGGCTGAGAGGATTGGTGAGGTTGGGTGAGCAAATGCAGATCCTTTAAAGTAATACCGCGGGGTACCCACCCCATGGGTCTCAAATCTCCAGGTACAAGGGAATCTTCCTACATCAAAACATGCATGGGAAACCCAGAAGATGGTATGCCGTGAGATCGGGAAAGGTTTCTAAAACGCACCTCATTTCTCCTCTCCTTGTGCTCGGGTTCGCCATTCCAGCCTCTTGACTAACCATCTCCCTACTTGGAGAATCAGCACCTTTAACCTCCTGTTTCGTCCAGGTTGCAATTTGTCCTGAGGATGAACGGGAAGACGGGGAACCAACGAGAGACTAGCCCTAGGTGTTGGGACAGGCACAGGTCACTCCATTTTCCCATCAGGAAGAAGAATGAACCACAGGCTCAGCCTGCCCCCCAGAACCAAAATAGGGCCTGAAGCAATCCTGCTCTTTTGCGGCCAGCTCCCAAAAAAGCGAGGAGACAAATGGAGCTCAGGGGCACTGCAATTCACAAACGTGCAGAGTTATAAATGAGAACTCTCGTCCACAAATATATTGAGGGAAGGCAACGAAGAGGATTTGAAAGCAAGGCAGATTTGCAGGAAACAGATTTCAGGAGGTAGATTCGACTCGCCTTTAAAGCACATGAAAAGCAGCAAAACGTTGATAATGATGCCCTTGGCCAAAAAGGGCGTATGCGTTTTTTCCTGAATATATTCAGGAAAAAACGCATACGCCCTTTTAGGCCAAGCAAGCAAGCCGGAAGGGCAAATCAGCGCTACAAAGAAGTCTCGCTTGCCCTCGGTCAAAAGGGCCATGCTGAACAAAGTGTAAAAACCAGAAAAGCAGGACAGGCCATGGAGACATGGGAGCCTTGCTACGCTGATGGGCGGGATGTAAATTGCCAACAGGCACTCTGGAGAAGAGTACGGTGTGTCCTGAAACAAGTAATAAACACAGCGTAGAGAGCATAGGGCACTTCCACTCATGGGCGTATAAATTGGGAAAACTAAAAATCAACAAGACACAGGCACCCTAAAGTTTAAGGCTGCTCTGTTTCCAAGAATCTCCGCTTCGGTACACCTTCAATATCCCAGGAAAGAGAAAAATGGATAAAGAAATGGTGGTACTTGGCACAATGGAATATCACTCAGCCATGAAATCAATGTCATAAGGCTACTTAGCAGCATGATGAGTGGATTTAGGTACGATGATTCTAAGTGAAATAAGTCACACAGAAAAAGGCACTTATCCTAAGATATCGCTTATAGAGGGAATGCCAAAATCGCTACACTTGAACTGAATTACAAAACAGAACAGAGGCACACCTTTAGAAGACACACTATGGCTACTTAACCGGAAAGGTGAGGTGGGGTGATGCATAAAACAAGGGTTTGAAATTAGCTCAGACACCGCTCCATAAGCCAAATATGTACTAGACAAGGCCTACTCCCTGCTCAGTGAACTGGACTCAACACCCCCTAGTCACCGCACAAGAATATATCTGACTAGTATGAATCTCAAAAACCTATGTATCGATATCTCTCTGCAAGTGAATCAAGAGGGTGTAAAGCGGCATAAACGCAGCAGGGAAAAGCAGCCAAACCCCATTCTAAACATACATTACTTTAAAAAACCCACAAAGCAAAGACAGTGAAAGAGAGAGAAATTCTTACAAAATCCGTTCAGGGTATCTGATGCAACCTGGATTGACCATATCTAGACCCACAGCTGGATGAGACATAAGGCTGGATACTCTTGGGGCTGAGAGGATTGGTGAGGTTGGGTGAGCAAATGCAGATACTTTAAAGTAATACCGCGGGGTACCCACCCCATGGTTCTCAAATCTCCAGGTACAAGGGAATCTTCCTACATCAAAACATGCATGGGAAACCCAGAAGATGGTATGCCATGAGATCGGGAAAGGTTTCTAAAACGCATCTCATTTCTCCTCTCCTTGTGCTCGGGTTCGCCATTCCAGCCGCTTGACTAACCATCTCTCTACTTGGAGAATCAGCACCTTTAACCTCCTGTTTCGTCCAGGTTGCAATTTGTCCTGAGGATGACCGGGAAGACGGGGAACCAACGAGAGACTAGCCCTAGGTGTTGGGACAGGCACAGGTCACTCCATTTTCCCATCAGGAAGAAGAATGAACCACAGGCTCAGCCTGCCCCCCAGAACCAAAATAGGGCCTGAAGCAATCCTGCACTTTTGCGGCCAGCTCCCAAAAAAGCGAGGAGACAAATGGAGCTCAGGGGCACTGCAATTCACAAACGTGCAGAGTTATAAATGAGAACTCTCGTCCACAAATATATTGAGGGAAGGCAACGAAGAGGATTTGAAAGCAAGGCAGATTTGCAGGAAACAGATTTCAGGAGGTAGATTCGACTCGCCTTTAAAGCACATGAAAAGCAGCAAAACGTTGATAATGATGCCCTTGGCCAAAAAGGGCGTATGCGTTTTTTCCTGAATATATTCAGGAAAAAACGCATACGCCCTTTTAGGCCAAGCAAGCAAGCCGGAAGGGCAAATCAGCGCTACAAAGAAGTCTCGCTTGCCCTCGGTCAAAAGGGCCATGCTGAACAAAGTGTAAAAACCAGAAAAGCAGGACAGGCCATGGAGACATGGGAGCCTTGCTACGCTGATGGGCGGGATGTAAATTGCCAACAGGCACTCTGGAGAAGAGTACGGTGTGTCCTGAAACAAGTAATAAACACAGCGTAGAGAGCATAGGGCACTTCCACTCATGGGCGTATAAATTGGGAAAACTAAAAATCAACAAGACACAGGCACCCTAAAGTTTACGGCTGCTGTGTTTCCAAGAATCTCCGCTTCGGTACACCTTCAATATCCCAGGAAAGAGAAAAATGGATAAAGAAATGGTGGTACTTGGCACAATGGAATATCACTCAGCCATGAAATCAATGTCATAAGGCTACTTAGCAGCATGATGAGTGGATTTAGGTACGATGATTCTAAGTGAAATAAGTCACACAGAAAAAGGCACTTATCCTAAGATATCGCTTATAGAGGGAATGCCAAAATCGCTACAATTGAACTGAATTACAAAACAGAACAGAGGCACACCTTTAGAAGACACACTATGGCTGCTTAACCGGAAAGGTGAGGTGGGGTGATGCATAAAACAAGGGTTTGAAATTAGCTCAGACACCGCTCCATAAGCCAAATATGTACTAGACAAGGCCTACTCCCTGCTCAGTGAACTGGACTCAACACCCCCTAGTCACCGCACAAGAATATATCTGACTAGTATAAATCTCAAAAACCTATGTATCGATATCTCTCTGCAAGTGAATCAAGAGGGTGTAAAGCGGCATAAACACAGAAGGGAAAAGCTGCCAAACCCCATTCTAAACATACATTACTTTAAAAAACCCACAAAGCAAAGAGAGTGAAAGAGAGAGAAATTCTTACAAAATCCGTTCAGGGTCTCTGATGCAACCTGGATTGACCATATCTAGACCCACAGCTGGATGAGACATAAGGCTGGACACTCTTGGGGCTGAGAGGATTGGTGAGGTTGGGTGAGCAAATGCAGATACTTTAAAGTAATACCGCAGGGTACCCACCCCATGGGTCTCAAATCTCCAGGTACAAGGGAATCTTCCTACATCAAAACATGCATGGGAAACCCAGAAGATGGTATGCCGTGAGATCAGGAAAGGTTTCTAAAACGCACCTCATTTCTCCTCTCCTTGTGCTCGGGTTCGCCATTCCAGCCGCTTGACTAACCATCTCTCTACTTGGAGAATCAGCACCTTTAACCTCCTGTTTCGTCCAGGTTGCAATTTGTCCTGAGGATGAACGGGAAGACGGGGAACCAACGAGAGACTAGCCCTAGGTGTTGGGACAGGCACAGGTCACTCCATTTCCCATCAGGAAGAAGAATGAACCACAGGCTCAGCCTGCCCCCCAGAACCAAAATAGGGCCTGAAGCAATCCTGCGCTTTTGCGGCCAGCTCCCAAGAAAGCGAGGAGACAAATGGAGCTCAGGGGCACTGCAATTCACAAACGTGCAGAGTTATAAATGAGAACTCTCGTCCACAAATATATTGAGGGAAGGCAACGAAGAGGATTTGAAAGCAAGGCAGATTTGCAGGAAACAGATTTCAGGAGGTAGATTCGACTCGCCTTTAAAGCACATGAAAAGCGGCAAAACGTTGACAATGATGCCCTTGGCCAAAAAGGGCGTATGCGTTTTTTCCTGAATATATTCAGGAAAAAACGCATACGCCCTTTTTGGCCAACCAAGCAAGCCGGAAGGGCAAATCAGCGCTACAAAGAAGTCTCGCTTGCCCTCGGTCAAAAGGGCCATGCTGAACAAAGTGTAAAAACCAGAAAAGCAGGACAGGCCATGGAGACATGGGAGCCTTGCTACGCTGATGGGCGGGATGTAAATTGCCAACAGGCACTCTGGAGAAGAGTACGGTGTGTCCTGAAACAAGTAATAAACACAGCGTAGAGAGCATAGGGCACTTCCACTCATGGGCGTATAAATCGGGAAAACTAAAAATCAACAAGACACAGGCACCCTAAAGTTTACGGCTGCTTTGTTTCCAAGAATCTCCGCTTCGGTACACCTTCAATATCCCAGGAAAGAGAAAAATGGATAAAGAAATGGTGGTACTTGGCACAATGGAATATCACTCAGCCATGAAATCAATGTCATAAGGCTAGTTAGCAGCATGATGAGTGGATTTAGGTACGATGATTCTAAGTGAAATAAGTCACACAGAAAAAGACACTTATCCTAAGATATCGCTTATAGAGGGAATGTCAAAATCGCTACACTTGAACTGAATTACAAAACAGAACAGAGTCACACCTTTAGAAGACACACTATGGCTGCTTAACAGGAAAGGTGAGGTGGGGTGATGCATAAAACAAGGGTTTGAAATTAGCTCAGAGACCGCTCTATAACCCTAATATGTAATAGACAAGGCCTACTCCCTGCTCAGTGAACTGGACTCAACACACCCTAGTCACCACACAAGAATATATCTGACTAGTAAGAATCTGAAAACCTATGTATGGATATCTCTCTGCAAGTGAATCAAGAGGGTGTAAAGCGGCATCAACACAGCAGGGAAAAGCAGCCAAACCCGATTCTAAACATAAATTACTTAAAAAACCCACAAAACAAAGACAGTGAAAGAGAGAGAAATTCTTACAAAATCCGTTCAGGGTCCATGATGCAACCTGGATTGACCATATCTAGACCCACAGCTGGATGAGACATAAGGCTGGACACTCTTGGGGCTGAGAGGATTGGTGAGGTTGGGTGAGCAAACGCAGATACTTTAAAGTAACACTGCGGGGAACACACCCCATGGGTCTCAAATCTCCAGGTACAAGGGCATCTTCCTACATCAAAACATGCATGGGAAACCCAGAAGATGGTATGCCATGAGATCGGGAAAGGTTTCTAAAACGCACCTCATTTCTCCTCTCCTTGTGTTCGGGTTCACCATTCCAGCTGCTTGACTAACCATCTCCCTATTTGGAGAATGAGCACCTTTAACCTCCTGATTGTACAGGTTGCAATCTGTCCTGAGGATGAACGGGAAGACGTGGAACCAATGTGAGACGAGCCCTAGGTGTTGGGACAGGCATAGGTCACTCCATTTTCCCATCAGGAAGAAGAATGAACCACAGGCTCAGCCTGCCCCCCAGAACCAAAATAGGGCCTGAAGCAATCCTGCGCTTTTGCGGCCAGCTCCCAAAAAAGCGAGGAGACAAATGGAGCTCAGGGGCACTGCAATTCACAAACGTGCAGAGTTATAAATGAGAACTCTCGTCCACAAATATATTGAGGGAAGGCAACGAAGAGGATTTGAAAGCAAGGCAGATTTGCAGGAAACAGATTTCAGGAGGTAGATTCGACTCGCCTTTAAAGCACATGAAAAGCGGCAAAACGTTGACAATGATGCCCTTGGCCAAAAAGGGCGTATGCGTTTTTTCCTGAATATATTCAGGAAAAAACGCATACGCCCTTTTTGGCCAACCAAGCAAGCCAGAAGGGCAAATCAGCGCTACAAAGAAGTCTCGCTTGCCCTCGGTCAAAAGGGCCATGCTGAACAAACTGTAAAAACCAGAAAAGCAGGACAGGCCATGGAGACAGGGGAGCCTTGCTACGCTGATGGGCGGGATGTAAATTGCCAACAGGCACTCTGGAGAAGAGTACGGTGTGTCCTGAAACAAGTAATAAACACAGCGTTGAGAGCATACGGCACTTCCACTCATGGGCATATAAATTGGGAAAACTAAAAATCAACAAGACACAGGCACCCTAAAGTTTACGGCTGCTCTGTTTCCAAGAACCTCCGCTTCGGTACACCTTCAATATCCCAGGAAAGAGAAAAATGGATAAAGAAATGGTGGTACTTGGCACAATGGAATATCACTCAGCCATGAAATCAATGTCATAAGGCTAGTTAGCAGCATGATGAGTGGATTTAGGTACGATGATTCTAAGTGAAATAAGTCACACAGAAAAAGACACTTATCCTAAGATATCGCTTATAGAGGGAATGTCAAAATCGCTACACTTGAACTGAATTACAAAAGAGAACAGAGTCACACCTTTAGAAGACACACTATGGCTGCTTAACGGGAAAGGTGAGGTGGGGTGATGCATAAAACAAGGGTTTGAAATTAGCTCAGAGACCGCTCCATAAGCCAAATATGTAATAGACAAGGCCTACTCCCTGCTCAGTGAACTGGACTCAACACACCCTAGTCACCACACAAGAATATATTTGACTAGTAAGAATCTGAAAACCTATGTATCGATATCTGTCTGCAAGTGAATCAAGAGGGTGTAAAGCGGCATAAACACAGCAGGGAAAATCAGCCAAGCCCGATTCTAAACATAAATTACTTTAAAAAACCCACAAAACAAAGACAGTTAAAGAGAGAGAAATTCATACAAAATCCATTCAGGGTCTATGATGCAACCTGGATTGACCATATCTAGACCCACAGCTGGATGAGACATAAGGCTGGACACTCTTGAGGCTGAGAGGATTGGTGAGGTTGGGTGAACAAATGCAGATACTTTAAAGTAATACTGCGGGGTACCCACCAAATGGGTCTCAAATCTCCAGGTACAAGGGCATCTTCCTACGTCAAAACATGCATGGGAAACACAGAGGATGGTATGCCGTGAGATCGGGAAAGGTTTCTAAAACGCACCTCATTTCTCCTCTCCTTGTGCTCGGGTTCGCCATTCCAGCCGCTTGACTAACCATCTCCCTACTTGGAGAATCAGCACCTTTAACCTCCTGTTTCGTCCAGGTTGCAATTTGTCCTAAGGATGAACGGGAAGACGGGGAACCAACAAGAGACTAGCCCTAGGTGTTGGGACAGGCACAGGTCACTCCATTTTCCCATCAGGAAGAAGAATGAACCACAGGCTCAGCCTGCCCCCCAGAACCAAAATAGGGCCTGAAGCAATCCTGCGCTTTTGCGGCCAGCTCCCAAGAAAGCGAGGAGACAAATGGAGCTCAGGGGCACTGCAATTCACAAACGTGCAGAGTTATAAATGAGAACTCTCGTCCACAAATATATTGAGGGAAGGCAACGAAGAGGATTTGAAAGCAAGGCAGATTTGCAGGAAACAGATTTCAGGAGGTAGATTCGACTCGCCTTTAAAGCACATGAAAAGCGGCAAAACGTTGACAATGATGCCCTTGGCCAAAAAGGGCGTATGCGTTTTTTCCTGAACATATTCAGGAAAAAACGCATACGCCCTTTTTGGCCAACCAAGCAAGCCGGAAGGGCAAATCAGCGCTACAAAGAAGTCTCGCTTGCCCTCGGTCAAAAGGGCCATGCTGAACAAAGTGTAAAAAGCAGAAAAGCTGGACAGGCCATGGAGTCATGGGAGCCTTGCTACGCTGATGGGCGGGATGTAAATTGCCAACAGGCACTCTGGAGAAGAGTACGGTGTGTCCTGAAACAAGTAATAAACACAGCGTAGAGAGCATAGGGCACTTCCACTCATGGGCGTATAAATTGGGAAAATTAAAAATCAACAAGACACAGGCACCCTAAAGTTTACGGCTGCTCTGTTGCCAAGAACCTCCACTTCGGTACACCTTCAATATCCCAGGAAAGAGAAAAATGGATAAAGAAATGGTGGTACTTGGCACAATGGAATATCACTCAGCCATGAAATCAATGTCATAAGACTAGGTAGCAGCATGATTAGTGGAATTAGGTACGATGATTCTAAGTGAAATAAGTCACACAGAAAAAGGCACTTATCCTAAGATATCGCTTATAGAGGGAATGTCAAAATCGCTACACTTGAACTGAATTACAAAACAGAACAGAGTCACACCTTTAGAAGACACACTATGGCTGCTTAACCGGAAAGGTGAGGTGGGGTGATGCATAAAACAAGGGTTTGAAATTAGCTCAGACACCGCTCCATAAGCCAAATATGTAATAGACAAGGCCTACTCCCTGCTCAGTGAACTGGACTCAACACCCCCTAGTCACCGCACAGGAATATATCTGACTAGTATGAATCTGAAAACCTATGTATCGATATCTCTCTGCAAGTGAATCAAGAGGGTGTAAAGCGGCATAAACACAGCAGGGAAAAGCAGCCAAACCCCATTCTAAACATACATTACTTTAAAAAACCCACAAAGCAAAGACAGTGAAAGAGAGAGAAATTCTTACAAAATCCGTTCAGGGTCTCTGATGCAACCTGGATTGACCATATCTAGACCCACAGCTGGATGAGACATAAGGCTGGACACTCTTGGGGCTGAGAGGATTGGTGAGGTTGGGTGAGCAAATGCAGATACTTTAAAGTAATACAGCGGGGTACCCACCCCATGGGTCTCAAATCTCCAGGTACAAGGGCATCTTCCTACATCAAAACATGCATGGGAAACCCAGAAGATGGTATGCCGTGAGATCGGAAAAAGTTTCTAAAACGCACCTAATTTCTCCTCTCCTTGTGCTCGGGTCCGCCATTCCAGCCGCTTGATGCACCATCTCCCTACTTGGAGAATCAGCACCTTTAACCTCCTGTTTCGTCCAGGTTGCAGTTTGTCCTGAGGATGAACGGGAAGACGGGGAACCAACGAGAGACTAGCCCTAGGTGTTGGGACAGGCACAGGTCACTCCATTTTCACATCAGGAAGAAGAATGAACCACAGGCTCAGCCTGCCCCCCAAAACCAAAATAGGGCCTGAAGCAATCCTGCGCTTTTGCGGCCAGCTCCCAAAAAAGCGAGGAGACAAATGGAGCTCAGGGGCACTGCAATTCACAAACGTGCAGAGTTATAAATGAGATCTCTCGTCCACAAATATTTTGAGGGAAGGCAACGAAGAGGATTTGAAAGCAAGGCAGATTTGCAGGAAACAGATTTCAGGAGGTAGATTCGACTCGCCTTTAAAGCACATGAAAAGTGACAAAACGTTGACAATGATGCCCTTGGCCAAAAAGGGCGTATGCGTTTTTTCCTGAATATATTCAGGATAAAACGCATACGCCCTTTTTGGCCAACCAAGCAAGCCGGAAGGGCAAATCAGCGCTACAAAGAAGTCTCGCTTGCCCTCGGTCAAAAGGGCCATGCTGAACAAAGTGTAAAAACCAGAAAAGCAAGACAGGCCATGGAGACATGGGAGCCTTGCTACGCTGATGGGCGGGATGTAAATTGCCAACAGGCAATCTGGAGAAGAGTACGGTGTGTCCTGAAACAAGTAATAAACACAGCGTAGAGAGCATAGGGCACTTCCACTCATGGGCGTATAAATTGGGAAAACTAAAAATCAACAAGACACAGGCACCCTAAAGTTTACGGCTGCTCTGTTGCCAAGAACCTCCGCTTCGGTACACCTTCAATATCCCAGGAAAAAGAAAAATGGATAAACAAATGGTGGTACTTGGCACAATGCAATATCACTCAGCCATGAAATCAATGTCATAAGGCTAGTTAGCAGCATGATGAGTGGATTTAGGTACGATGATTCTAAGTGAAATAAGTCACACAGAAAAAGGCACTTATCCTAAGATATCGCTTATAGAGGGAATGTCAAAATCGCTACACTTGAACTGAATTACCAAACAGAACAGAGTCACACCTTTAGAAGACACACTATGTCTGCTTAACTGGAAAGGTGAGGTGGGGTGATGCATAAAACAAGGGTTTGAAATTAGCTCAGACACCGCTCATAAGCCAAATATGTACTAGACAAGGCCTACTCCCTGCTCAGTGAACTGGACTCAACACCCCCTAGTCACCGCACAAGAATATATCTGACTAGTATGAATCTGAAAACCTATGTATCGATATCTCTCTGCAAGTGAATCAAGAGGGTGTAAAGCGGCATAAACACAGCAGGGAAAAGCAGCCAAACCCCATTCTAAACATACATTACTTTAAAAAACCCACAAAGCAAAGACAGTGAAAGAGAGAGAAATTCTTACAAAATCCGTTCAGGGTCTCTGATGCAACCTGGATTGACCATATCTAGACCCACAGCTGGATGAGACATAAGGCTGGACACTCTTGGGGCTGAGAGGATTGTTGAGGTTGGGTGAGCAAATGCAGATACTTTAAAGTAATACCGCGGGGTACCCACCCGATGGGTCTCAAATCTCCAGGTACAAGGGAATCTTCCTACATCAAAACATGCATGGGAAACCCAGAAGATGGTATGCCGTGAGATCGGGAAAGTTTCTAAAACGCACCTCATTTCTCCCCTCCTTGTGCTCGGGTTCGCCATTCCAGCCACTTGACTAACCATCTCCCTAATTGGAGAATCAGCACCTTTAACCTACTGTTTCGTCCAGGTTGCAATTTGTCCTGAGGATGAACGGGAAGACGGGGGACCAACGAGAGACTAGCCCTAGGTGTTGGGACAGGCACAGGTCACTCCATTTTCCCATCAGGAAGAAGAATGAACCACAGGCTCAGCCTGCCCCCCAGAACCAAAATAGGGCCTGAAGCAATCCTGCGCTTTTGCGGCCAGCTCCCAAGAAAGCGAGGAGACAAATGGAGCTCAGGGGCACTGCAATTCACAAACGTGCAGAGTTATAAATGAGAACTCTCGTCCACAAATATATTGAGGGAAGGCAACGAAGAGGATTTGAAAGCAAGGCAGATTTGCAGGAAACAGATTTCAGGAGGTAGATTCGACTCGCCTTTAAAGCACATGAAAAGCGGCAAAACGTTGACAATGATGCCCTTGGCCAAAAAGGGCGTATGCGTTTTTTCCTGAATATATTCAGGAAAAAACGCATACGCCCTTTTTGGCCAACCAAGCAAGCCGGAAGGGCAAATCAGCGCTACAAAGAAGTCTCGCTTGCCCTCGGTCAAAAGGGCCATGCTGAACAAAATGTAAAAACCAGAAAAGCAGGACAGGCCATGGAGACATGGGAGCCTTGCTACGCTGATGGGCGGGATGTAAATTGCCAACAGGCACTCTGGAGAAGAGTACGGTGTGTCCTGAAACAAGTAATAAACACAGCGTAGAGAGCATAGGGCACTTCCACTCATGGGCGTATAAATTGGGAAAACTAAAAGTCAACAAGACACAGGCACCCCAAACTTTACGGCTGCTCTGTTGCCAAGAACCTCCGCTTCGGTACACCTTCAATATCCCAGGAAAGAGAAAAATGGATAAAGAAATGGTGGTACTTGGCACAATGGAATATCACTCAGCCATGAAATCAATGACATAAGGCTAGTTAGCAGCATGATGAGTGGATTTAGGTACGATGATTCTAAGTGAAATAAGTCACACAGAAAAAGGCCCTTATCCTAAGATATCGCTTCTAGAGGGAATGTCAAAATCGCTACACTTGAACTGAATTACAAAACAGAACAGAGTCACACCTTTAGAAGACACACTATGGCTGCTTAACGGGAAAGGTGAGGTGGGGTGATGCATAAAACAAGGGTTTGAAATTAGCTCAGACACCGCTCCATAAGCCAAATATGTAATAGACAAGGCCTACTCCCTGCTCAGTGAACTGGACTCAACACCCCCTAGTCACCGGACAAGAATATATCTGACTAGTATGAATCTGAAAACCTATGTATTGATATCTCTCTGCAAGTGAATCAAGAGGGTGTAAAGCGGCATAAACACAGCAGGGAAAAGCAGCCAAACCCCATTCTAAACATACATTACTTTAAAAAACCCACAAAGCAAAGACAGTGAAAGAGAGAGAAATTCTTACAAAATCCGTTCAGGGTCTCTGATGCAACCTGGATTGACCATATCTAGACCCACAGCTGGATGAGACATAAGGCTGGACACTCTTGCGGCTGAGAGGATTAGTGAGGTTGGGTGAGCAAATGCAGATACTTTAAAGTAATACTGCGGGGTACCCACCACATGGGTCTCAAATCTCCAGGTACAAGGGCATCTTCCTACATCAAAACATGCATGGGAAACCCAGAAGATGGTATGCCGTGAGATCGGGAAAGGTTTCTAAAACGCACCTCATTTCTCCTCTCCTTGTGCTCGGGTTCGCCATTCCAGCCGCTTGACTAACCATCTCCCTACTTGGAGAATCAGCACCTTTAACCTCCTGATTGTACAGGTTGCAATTTGTCCTGAGGATGAACGGGAAGACGCGGAACCAACGAGAGACGAGCCCTAGGTGTTGGGACAGGCATAGGTCACTCCATTTTCCCATCAGGAAGAAGAATGAACCACAGGCTCAGCCTGCCCCCCAGAACCAAAATAGAGCCTGAAGCAATCCTGCGCTTTTGCGGCCAGCTCCCAAAAAAGCGAGGAGACAAATGGAGCTCAGGGGCACTGCAATTCACAAACGTGCAGAGTTATAAATGAGAACTCTCGTCCACAAATATATTGAGGGAAGGCAACGAAGAGGATTTGAAAGCAAGGCAGATTTGCAGGAAACAGATTTCAGGAGGTAGATTCGACTCGCCTTTAAAGCACATGAAAAGCGGCAAAACGTTGACAATGATGCCCTTGGCCAAAAAGGGCGTATGCGTTTTTTCCTGAATATATTCAGGAAAAAACGCATACGCCCTTTTTGGCCAACCAAGCAAGCCGGAAGGGCAAATCAGCGCTACAAAGAAGTCTCGCTTGCCCTCGGTCAAAAGGGCCATGCTGAACAAACAGTAAAAACCAGAAAAGCAGGACAGGCCATGGAGACCTGGGAGCCTTGCTACGCTGATGGGCGGGATGTAAATTGGCAACAGGCACTCTGGAGAAGAGTACGGTGTGTCCTGAAACAAGTAATACACACAGCGTAGAGAGCATAGGGCACTTCCACTCAAGGGCGTATAAATTGGGAAAACTAAAAATAAACAAGACACAGGCACCCTAAAGTTTACGGCTGCTCTGTTTCCAAGAACCTCCACTTCGGTACACCTTCAATATCCCAGGAAAGAGAAAAATGGATAAAGAAATGGTGGTACTTGGCACAATGGAATATCACTCAGCCATGAAATCAATGTCATAAGGCTAGTTAGCAGCATGATGAGTGGATTTAGGTACGATGACTCTAAGTGAAATAAGTCACACAGAAAAAGACACTTATCCTAAGATATCGCTTATAGAGGGAATGTCAAAATCGCTACACTTGAACTGAATTACAAAACAGAACAGAGTCACACCTTTAGAAGACACACTATGGCTGCTTAACGGGAAAGGTGAGGTGGGGTGATTCATAAAACAAGGGTTTGGAAGTAGCTCAGAGACCGCTCCATAAGCCAAATATGTAATAGACAAGGCCTACTCCCTGCTCAGTGAACTGGACTCAACACACCCTAGTCAACACACAAGAATATATCTGACTAGTAAGAATCTGAAAACCTATGTATCGATATCTCTCTGCAAGTGAATCAAGAGGGTGTAAAGCGGCATCAACACAGCAGGGAAAAGCAGCCAAGCCCGATTCTAAACATAAATTACTTTAAAAACCCACAAAACAAAGACAGTGAAAGAGAGAGAAATTCTTACAAAATCCGTTCAGGGTCTATGATGCAACCTGGATTGACCATATCAAGACCCACAGCTGGATGAGACATAAGGCTGGACACTCTTGGGGCTGAGAGGGTTGGTGAGGTTGGGTGAGCAAATGCAGATACTTTAAAGTAACACTGCGGGGAACACACCCCATGGGTCTCAAATCTCCAGGTACAAGGGAATCTTCCTACATCAAAACATGCATGGGAAACCCAGAAGATGGTATGCCATGAGATCGGGAAAGGTTTCTAAAACGCACCTCATTTCTCCTCTCCTTGTGCTCGGGTTCGCCATTCCAGCCGCTTGACTAACCATCTCCCTACTTGGAGAATCAGCACCTTAACCTCCTGATTGTACAGGTTGCAATTTGTCCTGAGGATGAACGGGAAGACGCGGAACCAACGAGAGACGAGCCCTAGGTGTTGGGACAGGCATAGGTCACTCCATTTTCCCATCAGGAAGAAGAATGAACCACAGGCTCAGCCTGCCCCCCAGAACCAAAATAGGGCCTGAAGCAATCCTGCGCTTTTGCGGCCAGCTCCCAAAAAAGCGAGGAGACAAATGGAGCTCAGGGGCACTGCAATTCACAAACGTGCAGAGTTATAAATGAGAACTCTCGTCCACAAATATATTGAGGGAAGGCAACGAAGAGGATTTGAAAGCAAGGCAGATTTGCAGGAAACAGATTTCAGGAGGTAGATTCGACTCGCCTTTAAAGCACATGAAAAGCGGCAAAACGTTGACAATGATGCCCTTGGCCAAAAAGGGCGTATGCGTTTTTTCCTGAATATATTCAGGAAAAAACGCATACGCCCTTTTTGGCCAACCAAGCAAGCCGGAAGGGCAAATCAGCGCTACAAAGAAGTCTCGCTTGCCCTCGGTCAAAAGGGCCATGCTGAACAAACAGTAAAAACCAGAAAAGCAGGACAGGCCATGGAGACCTGGGAGCCTTGCTACGCTGATGGGCGGGATGTAAATTGGCAACAGGCACTCTGGAGAAGAGTACGGTGTGTCCTGAAACAAGTAATACACACAGCGTAGAGAGCATAGGGCACTTCCACTCAAGGGCGTATAAATTGGGAAAACTAAAAATAAACAAGACACAGGCACCCTAAAGTTTACGGCTGCTCTGTTTCCAAGAACCTCCACTTCGGTACACCTTCAATATCCCAGGAAAGAGAAAAATGGATAAAGAAATGGTGGTACTTGGCACAATGGAATATCACTCAGCCATGAAATCAATGTCATAAGGCTAGTTAGCAGCATGATGAGTGGATTTAGGTACGATGACTCTAAGTGAAATAAGTCACACAGAAAAAGACACTTATCCTAAGATATCGCTTATAGAGGGAATGTCAAAATCGCTACACTTGAACTGAATTACAAAACAGAACAGAGTCACACCTTTAGAAGACACACTATGGCTGCTTAACGGGAAAGGTGAGGTGGGGTGATTCATAAAACAAGGGTTTGGAAGTAGCTCAGAGACCGCTCCATAAGCCAAATATGTAATAGACAAGGCCTACTCCCTGCTCAGTGAACTGGACTCAACACACCCTAGTCAACACACAAGAATATATCTGACTAGTAAGAATCTGAAAACCTATGTATCGATATCTCTCTGCAAGTGAATCAAGAGGGTGTAAAGCGGCATCAACACAGCAGGGAAAAGCAGCCAAGCCCGATTCTAAACATAAATTACTTTAAAAACCCACAAAACAAAGACAGTGAAAGAGAGAGAAATTCTTACAAAATCCGTTCAGGGTCTATGATGCAACCTGGATTGACCATATCAAGACCCACAGCTGGATGAGACATAAGGCTGGACACTCTTGGGGCTGAGAGGGTTGGTGAGGTTGGGTGAGCAAATGCAGATACTTTAAAGTAACACTGCGGGGAACACACCCCATGGGTCTCAAATCTCCAGGTACAAGGGAATCTTCCTACATCAAAACATGCATGGGAAACCCAGAAGATGGTATGCCATGAGATCGGGAAAGGTTTCTAAAACGCACCTCATTTCTCCTCTCCTTGTGCTCGGGTTCGCCATTCCAGCCGCTTGACTAACCATCTCCCTACTTGGAGAATCAGCACCTTAACCTCCTGATTGTACAGGTTGCAATTTGTCCTGAGGATGAACGGGAAGACGCGGAACCAACGAGAGACGAGCCCTAGGTGTTGGGACAGGCATAGGTCACTCCATTTTCCCATCAGGAAGAAGAATGAACCACAGGCTCAGCCTGCCCCCCAGAACCAAAATAGGGCCTGAAGCAATCCTGCGCTTTTGCGGCCAGCTCCCAAAAAAGCGAGGAGACAAATGGAGCTCAGGGGCACTGCAATTCACAAACGTGCAGAGTTATAAATGAGAACTCTCGTCCACAAATATATTGAGGGAAGGCAACGAAGAGGATTTGAAAGCAAGGCAGATTTGCAGGAAACAGATTTCAGGAGGTAGATTCGACTCGCCTTTAAAGCACATGAAAAGCGGCAAAACGTTGACAATGATGCCCTTGGCCAAAAAGGGCGTATGCGTTTTTTCCTGAATATATTCAGGAAAAAACGCATACGCCCTTTTTGGCCAACCAAGCAAGCCGGAAGGGCAAATCAGCGCTACAAAGAAGTCTCGCTTGCCCTCGGTCAAAAGGGCCATGCTGAACAAACAGTAAAAACCAGAAAAGCAGGACAGGCCATGGAGACATGGGAGCTTTGCTACGCTGATGGGCGGGATATAAATTGCCAACAGGCACTCTGGAGAAGAGTACGGTGTGTCCTGAAACAAGTAATAAACACAGCGTAGAGAGCATAGGGCACTTCCACTCATGGGCGTCTAAATTGGGAAAACTAAAAATCAACAAGACACAGGCACCCTAAAGTTTACGGCTGCTCTGTTTCCAAGAACCTCCGCTTCGGTACACCTTCAATATCCCAGGAAAGAGAAAAATGGATAAAGAAATGGTGGTACTTGGAACAATGGAATATCACTCAGCCATGAAATCAATGTCATAAGGCTAGTTCGCAGCATGATGAGTGGATTTAGGTACGATGACTCTAAGTGAAATAAGTCACACAGAAAAAGACACTTATCCTAAGATATCGCTTATAGAGGGAATGTCAAAATCGCTACACTTGAACTGAATTACAAAACAGAACAGAGTCACACCTTTAGAAGACACACTATGGCTGCTTAACGGGAAAGGTGAGGTGGGGTGATGCATAAAACAAGGGTTTGGAATTAGCTCAGACACCGCTCCATAAGCCAAATATGTAATAGACAAGGCCTACTCCCTGCTCAGTGAACTGGACTCAACACCCCCTAGTCACCGCACAAGAATATATCTGACTAGTATGAATCTGAAAACCTATGTATCGATATCTCTCTGCAAGTGAATCAAGAGGGTGTAAAGCGGCATAAACACAGCAGAGAAAAGCAGCCAAACCCCATTCTAAACATACATTACTTTAAAAAACCCACAAAACAAAGACAGTGAAAGAGAGAGAAATTCTTACAAAATCCGTTCAGGGTCTATGATGCAACCTGGATTGACCATATCAAGACCCACAGCTGGATGAGACATAAGGCTGGACACTCTTGGGGCTGAGAGGGTTGGTGAGGTTGGGTGAGCAAATGCAGATACTTTAAAGTAACACTGCGGGGAACACACACCATGGGTCTCAAATCTCCAGGTACAAGGGAATCTTCCTACATCAAAACATGCATGGGAAACCCAGAAGATGGTATGCCATGAGATCGGGAAAGGTTTCTAAAACGCACCTCATTTCTCCTCTCCTTGTGCTCGGGTTCGCCATTCCAGCCCCTTGACTAACCATCTCCCTACTTGGAGAATCAGCACCTTTAACCTCCTGATTGTACAGGTTGCAATTTGTCCTGAGGATGAACGGGAAGACGCGGAAGCCACGAGAGACGAGCCCTAGGTGTTGGGACAGGCATAGGTCACTCCATTTTCCCATCAGGAAGAAGAATGAACCACAGGCTCAGCCTGCCCCCCAGAACCAAAATAGGGCCTGAAGCAATCCTGCGCTTTTGCGGCCAGCTCCCAAAAAAGCGAGGAGACAAATGGAGCTCAGGGGCACTGCAATTCACAAACGTGCAGAGTTATAAATGAGAACTCTCGTCCACAAATATATTGAGGGAAGGCAACGAAGAGGATTTGAAAGCAAGGCAGATTTGCAGGAAACAGATTTCAGGAGGTAGATTCGACTCGCCTTTAAAGCACATGAAAAGCAGCAAAACGTTGATAATGATGCCCTTGGCCAAAAAGGGCGTATGCGTTTTTTCCTGAATATATTCAGGAAAAAACGCATACGCCCTTTTTGGCCAACCAAGCAAGCCGGAAGGGCAAATCAGCGCTACAAAGAAGTCTCGCTTGCCCTCGGTCAAAAGGGCCATGCTGAACAAAGTGTAAAAACCAGAAAAGCAGGACAGGCCATGGAGACATGGGAGCCTTGCTACGCTGATGGGCGGGATGTAAATTGCCAACAGGCACTCTGGAGAAGAGTACGGTGTGTCCTGAAACAAGTAATAAACACAGCGTAGAGAGCATAGGGCACTTCCACTCAAGGGCGTATAAATTGGGAAAACTAAAAATCAACAAGACACAGGCACCCTAAAGTTTACGGCTGCTCTGTTTCCAAGAACCTCCACTTCGGTACACCTTCAATATCCCAGGAAAGAGAAAAATGGATAAAGAAATGGTGGTACTTGGCACAATGGAATATCACTCAGCCATGAAATCAATGTCATAAGGCTAGTTAGCAGCATGATGAGTGGATTTAGGTACGATGATTCTAAGTGAAATAAGTCACACAGAAAAAGACACTTATCCTAAGATATCGCTTATAGAGGGAATGTCAAAATCGCTACACTTGAACTGAATTACAAAACAGAACAGAGTCACACCTTTAGAAGACACACTATGGCTGCTTAACGGGAAAGGTGAGGTGGGGTGATGCATAAAACAAGGGTTTGAAATTAGCTCAGACACCGCTCCATAAGCCAAATATGTAATAGACAAGGCCTACTCCCTGCTCAGTGAACTGGACTCAACACCCCCTAGTCACCGCACAAGAATATATCTGACTAGTATGAATCTGAAAACCTATGTATCGATATCTCTCTGCAAGTGAATCAAGAGGGTGTAAAGCGGCATAAACACAGCAGGGAAAAGCAGCCAAACCCCATTCTAAACATACATTACTTTAAAATCCCACAAAGCAAAGACAGTGAAAGAGAGAGAAATTCTTACAAAATCCGTTCAGGGTCTATGATGCAACCTGGATTGACCATATCAAGACCCACAGCTGGATGAGACATAAGGCTGGACACTCTTGGGGCTGAGAGGGTTGGTGAGGTTGGGTGAGCAAATGCAGATACTTTAAAGTAACACTGCGGGGAACACACACCATGGGTCTCAAATCTCCAGGTACAAGGGAATCTTCCTACATCAAAACATGCATGGGAAACCCAGAAGATGGTATGCCATGAGATCGGGAAAGGTTTCTAAAACGCACCTCATTTCTCCTCTCCTTGTGCTCGGGTTCGCCATTCCAGCCCCTTGACTAACCATCTCCCTACTTGGAGAATCAGCACCTTTAACCTCCTGATTGTACAGGTTGCAATTTGTCCTGAGGATGAACGGGAAGACGCGGAAGCCACGAGAGACGAGCCCTAGGTGTTGGGACAGGCATAGGTCACTCCATTTTCCCATCAGGAAGAAGAATGAACCACAGGCTCAGCCTGCCCCCCAGAACCAAAATAGGGCCTGAAGCAATCCTGCGCTTTTGCGGCCAGCTCCCAAAAAAGCGAGGAGACAAATGGAGCTCAGGGGCACTGCAATTCACAAACGTGCAGAGTTATAAATGAGAACTCTCGTCCACAAATATATTGAGGGAAGGCAACGAAGAGGATTTGAAAGCAAGGCAGATTTGCAGGAAACAGATTTCAGGAGGTAGATTCGACTCGCCTTTAAAGCACATGAAAAGCGGCAAAACGTTGACAATGATGCCCTTGGCCAAAAAGGGCGTATGCGTTTTTTCCTGAATATATTCAGGAAAAAACGCATACGCCCTTTTTGGCCAACCAAGCAAGCCGGAAGGGCAAATCAGCGCTACAAAGAAGTCTCGCTTGCCCTCGGTCAAAAGGGCCATGCTGAACAAACAGTAAAAACCAGAAAAGCAGGACAGGCCATGGAGACATGGGAGCCTTGCTACGCTGATGGGCGGGATGTAAATTGCCAACAGGCACTCTGGAGAAGAGTACGGTGTGTCCTGAAACAAGTAATAAACACAGCGTAGAGAGCATAGGGCACTTCCACTCAAGGGCGTATAAATTGGGAAAACTAAAAATCAACAAGACACAGGCACCCTAAAGTTTACGGCTGCTCTGTTTCCAAGAACCTCCACTTCGGTACACCTTCAATATCCCAGGAAAGAGAAAAATGGATAAAGAAATGGTGGTACTTGGCACAATGGAATATCACTCAGCCATGAAATCAATGTCATAAGGCTAGTTAGCAGCATGATGAGTGGATTTAGGTACGATGATTCTAAGTGAAATAAGTCACACAGAAAAAGACACTTATCCTAAGATATCGCTTATAGAGGGAATGTCAAAATCGCTACACTTGAACTGAATTACAAAACAGAACAGAGTCACACCTTTAGAAGACACACTATGGCTGCTTAACGGGAAAGGTGAGGTGGGGTGATGCATAAAACAAGGGTTTGAAATTAGCTCAGACACCGCTCCATAAGCCAAATATGTAATAGACAAGGCCTACTCCCTGCTCAGTGAACTGGACTCAACACCCCCTAGTCACCGCACAAGAATATATCTGACTAGTATGAATCTGAAAACCTATGTATCGATATCTCTCTGCAAGTGAATCAAGAGGGTGTAAAGCGGCATAAACACAGCAGGGAAAAGCAGCCAAACCCCATTCTAAACATACATTACTTTAAAATCCCACAAAGCAAAGACAGTGAAAGAGAGAGAAATTCTTACAAAATCCGTTCAGGGTCTCTGATGCAACCTGGATTGACCATATCTAGACCCACAGCTGGATGAGACATAAGGCTGGACACTCTTGGGGCTGAGAGGATTGGTGAGGTTGGGTGAGCAAATGCAGATACTTTAAAGTAATACCGCGGGGTACCCACCCCATGGGTCTCAAATCTCCAGGTACAAGGGAATCTTCCTACATCAAAACATGCATGGGAAACCCAGAAGATGGTATGCCGTGAGATCGGGAAAGGTTTCTAAAACGCACCTCATTTCTCCTCTCCTTGTGCTCGGATTCGCGATTCCAGCTGCTTGACTAACCATCTCCCTACTTGGAGAATCAGCACCTTTAACCTACTGTTTCGTCCAGGTTGCAATTTGTCCTGAGGATGAACGGGAAGACGGGGAACCAACGAAAGACTAGCCCTAGGTGTTGGGACAGGCACAGGTCACTCCATTTTCCCATCAGGAAGAAGAATGAACCACAGGCTCAGCCTGCCCCCCAGAACCAAAATAGGGCCTGAAGCAATCCTGCGCTTTTGCGGCCAGCTCCCAAAAAAGCGAGGAGACAAATGGAGCTCAGGGGCACTGCAATTCACAAACGTGCAGAGTTATAAATGAGAACTCTCGTCCACAAATATATTGAGGGAAGGCAACGAAGAGGATTTGAAAGCAAGGCAGATTTGCAGGAAACAGATTTCAGGAGGTAGATTCGACTCGCCTTTAAAGCACATGAAAAGCGGCAAAACGTTGACAATGATGCCCTTGGCCAAAAAGGGCGTATGCGTTTTTTCCTGAATATATTCAGGAAAAAACGCATACGCCCTTTTTGGCCAACCAAGCAAGCCGGAAGGGCAAATCAGCGCTACAAAGAAGTCTCGCTTGCCCTCGGTCAAAAGGGCCATGCTGAACAAACAGTAAAAACCAGAAAAGCAGGACAGGCCATGGAGACATGGGAGCCTTGCTACGCTGATGGGCGGGATGTAAATTGCCAACAGGCACTCTGGAGAAGAGTACGGTGTGTCCTGAAACAAGTAATAAACACAGCGTAGAGAGCATAGGGCACTTCCACTCATGGGCGTATAAATTGGGAAAACTAAAAATCAACAAGACACAGGCAACCTAAAGTTTACGGCTGCTCTGTTTCCAAGAACCTCCACTTCGGTACACCTTCAATATCCCAGGAAAGAGAAAAATGGATAAAGAAATGGTGGTACTTGGCACAATGGAATATCACTCAGCCATGAAATCAATGTCATAAGGCTAGTTAGCAGCATGATGAGTGGATTTAGGTACGATGACTCTAAGTGAAATAAGTCACACAGAAAAAGACACTTATCCTAAGATATCGCTTATAGAGGGAATGTCAAAATCGCTACACTTGAACTGAATTACCAAACAGAACAGAGTCACACCTTTAGAAGACACACTATGTCTGCTTAACGGGAAAGGTGAGGTGGGGTGATGCATAAAACAAGGGTTTGAAATTAGCTCAGACACCGCTCATAAGCCAAATATGTACTAGACAAGGCCTACTCCCTGCTCAGTGAACTGGACTCAACACCCCCTAGTCACCGCACAAGAATATATCTGACTAGTATGAATCTGAAAACCTATGTATCGATATCTCTCTGCAAGTGAATCAAGAGGGTGTAAAGCGGCATAAACACAGCAGGGAAAAGCAGCCAAACCCCATTCTAAACATACATTACTTTAAAAAACCCACAAAGCAAAGACAGTGAAAGAGAGAAATTCTTACAAAATCCGTTCAGGGTCTCTGATGCAACCTGGATTGACCATATCTAGACCCACAGCTGGATGAGACATAAGGCTGGACACTCTTGGGGCTGAGAGGATTGGTGAGGTTCGGTGAGCAAATGCAGATACTTTAAAGTAATACCGCGGGGTACCCACCCCATGGGTCTCAAATCTCCAGGTACAAGGGCATCTTCCTACATCAAAACATGCATGGGAAACCCAGAAGATGGTATGCCGTGAGATCGGGAAAGGTTTCTAAAACGCACCTCATTTCTCCTCTCCTTGTGCTCGGGTTCGCCATTCCAGCCGCTTGACTAACCATCTCCCTACTTGGAGAATCAGCACCTTTAACCTCCTGATTGTACAGGTTGCAATTTGTCCTGAGGATGAACGGGAAGACGCGGAACCAACGAGAGACGAGCCCTAGGTGTTGGGACAGGCATAGGTCACTCCATTTTCCCATCAGGAAGAAGAATGAACCACAGGCTCAGCCTGCCCCCCAGAACCAAAATAGGGCCTGAAGCAATCCTGCGCTTTTGCGGCCAGCTCCCAAAAAAGCGAGGAGACAAATGGAGCTCAGGGGCACTGCAATTCACAAACGTGCAGAGTTATAAATGAGAACTCTCGTCCACAAATATATTGAGGGAAGGCAACGAAGAGGATTTGAAAGCAAGGCAGATTTGCAGGAAACAGATTTCAGGAGGTAGATTCGACTCGCCTTTAAAGCACATGAAAAGCGGCAAAACGTTGACAATGATGCCCTTGGCCAAAAAGGGCGTATGCGTTTTTTCCTGAATATATTCAGGAAAAAACGCATACGCCCTTTTTGGCCAACCAAGCAAGCCGGAAGGGCAAATCAGCGCTACAAAGAAGTCTCGCTTGCCCTCAGTCAAAAGGGCCATGCTGAACAAAGTGTAAAAACCAGAAAAGCAGGACAGGCCATGGAGACATGGGAGCCTTGCTACGCTGATGGGCGGGATGTAAATTGCCAACAGGCACTCTGGAGAAGAGTACGGTGTGTCCTGAAACAAGTAATAAACACAGCGTAGAGAGCATAGGGCACTTCCACTCAAGGGCGTATAAATTGGGAAAACTAAAAATCAACAAGACACAGGCACCCTAAAGTTTACGGCTGCTCTGTTTCCAAGAACCTCCACTTCGGTACACCTTCAATATCCCAGGAAAGAGAAAAATGGATAAAGAAATGGTGGTACTTCGCACAATGGAATATCACTCAGCCATGAAATCAATGTCATAAGGCTAGTTAGCAGCATGATGAGTGGATTTAGGTACGATGACTCTAAGTGAAATAAGTCACACAGAAAAAGACACTTATCCTAAGATATCGCTTATAGAGGGAATGTCAAAATCGCTACACTTGAACTGAATTACAAAACAGAACAGAGTCACACCTTTAGAAGACACACTATGGCTGCTTAACGGGAAAGGTGAGGTGGGGTGATGCATAAAACAAGGGTTTGGAATTAGCTCAGACACCGCTCCATAAGCCAAATATGTAATAGACAAGGCCTACTCCCTGCTCAGTGAACTGGACTCAACACCCCCTAGTCACCGCACAAGAATATATCTGACTAGTATGAATCTGAAAACCTATGTATCGATATCTCTCTGCAAGTGAATCAAGAGGGTGTAAAGCGGCATAAACACAGCAGGGAAAAGCAGCCAAGCCCGATTCTAAACATAAATTACTTTAAAAAACCCACAAAACAAAGACAGTGAAAGAGAGAGAAATTCTTACAAAATCCGTTCAGGGTCTATGATGCAACCTGGATTGACCATATCAAGACCCACAGCTGGATGAGACATAAGCCTGGACATTCTTGGGGATGAGAGGGTTGGTGAGGTTGGGTGAGCAAATGCAGATACTTTAAAGTAACACTGCGGGGAACACACCCCATGGGTCTCAAATCTCCAGGTACAAGGGAATCTTCCTACATCAAAACATGCATGGGAAACCCAGAAGATGGTATGCCATGAGATCGGGAAAGGTTTCTAAAACGCACCTCATTTCTCCTCTCCTTGTGCTCGGGTTCGCCATTCCAGCCGCTTGACTAACCATCTCCCTACTTGGAGAATCAGCACCTTTAACCTCCTGATTGTACAGGTTGCAATTTGTCCTGAGGATGAACGGGAAGACGCGGAACCAACGAGAGACGAGCCCTAGGTGTTGGGACAGGCATAGGTCACTCCATTTTCCCATCAGGAAGAAGAATGAACCACAGGCTCAGCCTGCCCCCCAGAACCAAAATAGAGCCTGAAGCAATCCTGCGCTTTTGCGGCCAGCTCCCAAAAAAGCGAGGAGACAAATGGAGCTCAGGGGCACTGCAATTCACAAACGTGCAGAGTTATAAATGAGAACTCTCGTCCACAAATATATTGAGGGAAGGCAACGAAGAGGATTTGAAAGCAAGGCAGATTTGCAGGAAACAGATTTCAGGAGGTAGATTCGACTCGCCTTTAAAGCACATGAAAAGCGGCAAAACGTTGACAATGATGCCCTTGGCCAAAAAGGGCGTATGCGTTTTTTCCTGAATATATTCAGGAAAAAACGCATACGCCCTTTTTGGCCAACCAAGCAAGCCGGAAGGGCAAATCAGCGCTACAAAGAAGTCTCGCTTGCCCTCGGTCAAAAGGGCCATGCTGAACAAACAGTAAAAACCAGAAAAGCAGGACAGGCCATGGAGACCTGGGAGCCTTGCTACGCTGATGGGCGGGATGTAAATTGCCAACAGGCACTCTGGAGAAGAGTACGGTGTGTCCTGAAACAAGTAATAAACACAGCGTAGAGAGCATAGGGCACTTCCACTCAAGGGCGTATAAATTGGGAAAACTAAAAATCAACAAGACACAGGCACCCTAAAGTTTACGGCTGCTCTGTTTCCAAGAACCTCCGCTTCGGTACACCTTCAATATCCCAGGAAAGAGAAAAATGGATAAAGAAATGGTGGTACTTGGAACAATGGAATATCACTCAGCCATGAAATCAATGTCATAAGGCTAGTTCGCAGCATGATGAGTGGATTTAGGTACGATGACTCTAAGTGAAATAAGTCACACAGAAAAAGACACTTATCCTAAGATATCGCTTATAGAGGGAATGTCAAAATCGCTACACTTGAACTGAATTACAAAACAGAACAGAGTCACACCTTTAGAAGACACACTATGGCTGCTTAACGGGAAAGGTGAGGTGGGGTGATGCATAAAACAAGGGTTTGGAATTAGCTCAGACACCGCTCCATAAGCCAAATATGTAATAGACAAGGCCTACTCCCTGCTCAGTGAACTGGACTCAACACCCCCTAGTCACCGCACAAGAATATATCTGACTAGTATGAATCTGAAAACCTATGTATCGATATCTCTCTGCAAGTGAATCAAGAGGGTGTAAAGCGGCATAAACACAGCAGAGAAAAGCAGCCAAACCCCATTCTAAACATACATTACTTTAAAAAACCCACAAAACAAAGACAGTGAAAGAGAGAGAAATTCTTACAAAATCCGTTCAGGGTCTATGATGCAACCTGGATTGACCATATCAAGACCCACAGCTGGATGAGACATAAGGCTGGACACTCTTGGGGCTGAGAGGGTTGGTGAGGTTGGGTGAGCAAATGCAGATACTTTAAAGTAACACTGCGGGGAACACACACCATGGGTCTCAAATCTCCAGGTACAAGGGAATCTTCCTACATCAAAACATGCATGGGAAACCCAGAAGATGGTATGCCATGAGATCGGGAAAGGTTTCTAAAACGCACCTCATTTCTCCTCTCCTTGTGCTCGGGTTCGCCATTCCAGCCCCTTGACTAACCATCTCCCTACTTGGAGAATCAGCACCTTTAACCTCCTGATTGTACAGGTTGCAATTTGTCCTGAGGATGAACGGGAAGACGCGGAAGCCACGAGAGACGAGCCCTAGGTGTTGGGACAGGCATAGGTCACTCCATTTTCCCATCAGGAAGAAGAATGAACCACAGGCTCAGCCTGCCCCCCAGAACCAAAATAAGGCCTGAAGCAATCCTGCGCTTTTGCGGCCAGCTCCCAAAAAAGCGAGGAGACAAATGGAGCTCAGGGGCACTGCAATTCACAAACGTGCAGAGTTATAAATGAGAACTCTCGTCCACAAATATATTGAGGGAAGGCAACGAAGAGGATTTGAAAGCAAGGCAGATTTGCAGGAAACAGATTTCAGGAGGTAGATTCGACTCGCCTTTAAAGCACATGAAAAGCGGCAAAACGTTGACAATGATGCCCTTGGCCAAAAAGGGCGTATGCGTTTTTTCCTGAATATATTCAGGAAAAAACGCATACGCCCTTTTTGGCCAACCAAGCAAGCCGGAAGGGCAAATCAGCGCTACAAAGAAGTCTCGCTTGCCCTCGGTCAAAAGGGCCATGCTGAACAAACAGTAAAAACCAGAAAAGCAGGACAGGCCATGGAGACATGGGAGCCTTGCTACGCTGATGGGCGGGATGTAAATTGCCAACAGGCACTCTGGAGAAGAGTACGGTGTGTCCTGAAACAAGTAATAAACACAGCGTAGAGAGCATAGGGCACTTCCACTCAAGGGCGTATAAATTGGGAAAACTAAAAATCAACAAGACACAGGCACCCTAAAGTTTACGGCTGCTCTGTTTCCAAGAACCTCCACTTCGGTACACCTTCAATATCCCAGGAAAGAGAAAAATGGATAAAGAAATGGTGGTACTTGGCACAATGGAATATCACTCAGCCATGAAATCAATGTCATAAGGCTAGTTAGCAGCATGATGAGTGGATTTAGGTACGATGATTCTAAGTGAAATAAGTCACACAGAAAAAGACACTTATCCTAAGATATCGCTTATAGAGGGAATGTCAAAATCGCTACACTTGAACTGAATTACAAAACAGAACAGAGTCACACCTTTAGAAGACACACTATGGCTGCTTAACGGGAAAGGTGAGGTGGGGTGATGCATAAAACAAGGGTTTGGAATTAGCTCAGACACCGCTCCATAAGCCAAATATGTAATAGACAAGGCCTACTCCCTGCTCAGTGAACTGGACTCAACACCCCCTAGTCACCGCACAAGAATATATCTGACTAGTATGAATCTGAAAACCTATGTATCGATATCTCTCTGCAAGTGAATCAAGAGGGTGTAAAGCGGCATAAACACAGCAGGGAAAAGCAGCCAAACCCCATTCTAAACATACATTACTTTAAAATCCCACAAAGCAAAGACAGTGAAAGAGAGAGAAATTCTTACAAAATCCGTTCAGGGTCTCTGATGCAACCTGGATTGACCATATCTAGACCCACAGCTGGATGAGACATAAGGCTGGACACTCTTGGGGCTGAGAGGATTGGTGAGGTTGGGTGAGCAAATGCAGATACTTTAAAGTAATACCGCGGGGTACCCACCCCATGGGTCTCAAATCTCCAGGTACAAGGGAATCTTCCTACATCAAAACATGCATGGGAAACCCAGAAGATGGTATGCCGTGAGATCAGGAAAGGTTTCTAAAACGCACCTCATTTCTCCTCTCCTTGTGCTCGGATTCGCGATTCCAGCTGCTTGACTAACCATCTCCCTACTTGGAGAATCAGCACCTTTAACCTACTGTTTCGTCCAGGTTGCAATTTGTCCTGAGGATGAACGGGAAGACGGGGAACCAACGAAAGACTAGCCCTAGGTGTTGGGACAGGCACAGGTCACTCCATTTTCCCATCAGGAAGAAGAATGAACCACAGGCTCAGCCTGCCCCCCAGAACCAAAATAGGGCCTGAAGCAATCCTGCGCTTTTGCGGCCAGCTCCCAAAAAAGCGAGGAGACAAATGGAGCTCAGGGGCACTGCAATTCACAAACGTGCAGAGTTATAAATGAGAACTCTCGTCCACAAATATATTGAGGGAAGGCAACGAAGAGGATTTGAAAGCAAGGCAGATTTGCAGGAAACAGATTTCAGGAGGTAGATTCGACTCGCCTTTAAAGCACATGAAAAGCGGCAAAACGTTGACAATGATGCCCTTGGCCAAAAAGGGCGTATGCGTTTTTTCCTGAATATATTCAGGAAAAAACGCATACGCCCTTTTTGGCCAACCAAGCAAGCCGGAAGGGCAAATCAGCGCTACAAAGAAGTCTCGCTTGCCCTCAGTCAAAAGGGCCATGCTGAACAAAGTGTAAAAACCAGAAAAGCAGGACAGGCCATGGAGACATGGGAGCCTTGCTACGCTGATGGGCGGGATGTAAATTGCCAACAGGCACTCTGGAGAAGAGTACGGTGTGTCCTGAAACAAGTAATAAACACAGCGTAGAGAGCATAGGGCACTTCCACTCAAGGGCGTATAAATTGGGAAAACTAAAAATCAACAAGACACAGGCACCCTAAAGTTTACGGCTGCTCTGTTTCCAAGAACCTCCACTTCGGTACACCTTCAATATCCCAGGAAAGAGAAAAATGGATAAAGAAATGGTGGTACTTCGCACAATGGAATATCACTCAGCCATGAAATCAATGTCATAAGGCTAGTTAGCAGCATGATGAGTGGATTTAGGTACGATGACTCTAAGTGAAATAAGTCACACAGAAAAAGACACTTATCCTAAGATATCGCTTATAGAGGGAATGTCAAAATCGCTACACTTGAACTGAATTACAAAACAGAACAGAGTCACACCTTTAGAAGACACACTATGGCTGCTTAACGGGAAAGGTGAGGTGGGGTGATGCATAAAACAAGGGTTTGGAATTAGCTCAGACACCGCTCCATAAGCCAAATATGTAATAGACAAGGCCTACTCCCTGCTCAGTGAACTGGACTCAACACCCCCTAGTCACCGCACAAGAATATATCTGACTAGTATGAATCTGAAAACCTATGTATCGATATCTCTCTGCAAGTGAATCAAGAGGGTGTAAAGCGGCATAAACACAGCAGGGAAAAGCAGCCAAGCCCGATTCTAAACATAAATTACTTTAAAAAACCCACAAAACAAAGACAGTGAAAGAGAGAGAAATTCTTACAAAATCCGTTCAGGGTCTATGATGCAACCTGGATTGACCATATCAAGACCCACAGCTGGATGAGACATAAGCCTGGACATTCTTGGGGATGAGAGGGTTGGTGAGGTTGGGTGAGCAAATGCAGATACTTTAAAGTAACACTGCGGGGAACACACCCCATGGGTCTCAAATCTCCAGGTACAAGGGAATCTTCCTACATCAAAACATGCATGGGAAACCCAGAAGATGGTATGCCATGAGATCGGGAAAGGTTTCTAAAACGCACCTCATTTCTCCTCTCCTTGTGCTCGGGTTCGCCATTCCAGCCGCTTGACTAACCATCTCCCTACTTGGAGAATCAGCACCTTTAACCTCCTGATTGTACAGGTTGCAATTTGTCCTGAGGATGAACGGGAAGACGCGGAACCAACGAGAGACGAGCCCTAGGTGTTGGGACAGGCATAGGTCACTCCATTTTCCCATCAGGAAGAAGAATGAACCACAGGCTCAGCCTGCCCCCCAGAACCAAAATAGAGCCTGAAGCAATCCTGCGCTTTTGCGGCCAGCTCCCAAAAAAGCGAGGAGACAAATGGAGCTCAGGGGCACTGCAATTCACAAACGTGCAGAGTTATAAATGAGAACTCTCGTCCACAAATATATTGAGGGAAGGCAACGAAGAGGATTTGAAAGCAAGGCAGATTTGCAGGAAACAGATTTCAGGAGGTAGATTCGACTCGCCTTTAAAGCACATGAAAAGCGGCAAAACGTTGACAATGATGCCCTTGGCCAAAAAGGGCGTATGCGTTTTTTCCTGAATATATTCAGGAAAAAACGCATACGCCCTTTTTGGCCAACCAAGCAAGCCGGAAGGGCAAATCAGCGCTACAAAGAAGTCTCGCTTGCCCTCGGTCAAAAGGGCCATGCTGAACAAACAGTAAAAACCAGAAAAGCAGGACAGGCCATGGAGACCTGGGAGCCTTGCTACGCTGATGGGCGGGATGTAAATTGCCAACAGGCACTCTGGAGAAGAGTACGGTGTGTCCTGAAACAAGTAATAAACACAGCGTAGAGAGCATAGGGCACTTCCACTCAAGGGCGTATAAATTGGGAAAACTAAAAATCAACAAGACACAGGCACCCTAAAGTTTACGGCTGCTCTGTTTCCAAGAACCTCCACTTCGGTACACCTTCAATATCCCAGGAAAGAGAAAAATGGATAAAGAAATGGTGGTACTTGGCACAATGGAATATCACTCAGCCATGAAATCAATGTCATAAGGCTAGTTAGCAGCATGATGAGTGGATTTAGGTACGATGACTCTAAGTGAAATAAGTCACACAGAAAAAGACACTTATCCTAAGATATCGCTTATAGAGGGAATGTCAAAATCGCTACACTTGAACTGAATTACAAAACAGAACAGAGTCACACCTTTAGAAGACACACTATGGCTGCTTAACGGGAAAGGTGAGGTGGGGTGATTCATAAAACAAGGGTTTGGAAGTAGCTCAGAGACCGCTCCATAAGCCAAATATGTAATAGACAAGGCCTACTCCCTGCTCAGTGAACTGGACTCAACACACCCTAGTCAACACACAAGAATATATCTGACTAGTAAGAATCTGAAAACCTATGTATCGATATCTCTCTGCAAGTGAATCAAGAGGGTGTAAAGCGGCATCAACACAGCAGGGAAAAGCAGCCAAGCCCGATTCTAAACATAAATTACTTTAAAAACCCACAATACAAAGACAGTGAAAGAGAGAGAAATTCTTACAAAATCCGTTCAGGGTCTATGATGCAACCTGGATTGACCATATCAAGACCCACAGCTGGATGAGACATAAGGCTGGACACTCTTGGGGCTGAGAGGGTTGGTGAGGTTGGGTGAGCAAATGCAGATACTTTAAAGTAACACTGCGGGGAACACACCCCATGGGTCTCAAATCTCCAGGTACAAGGGAATCTTCCTACATCAAAACATGCATGGGAAACCCAGAAGATGGTATGCCATGAGATCGGGAAAGGTTTCTAAAACGCACCTCATTTCTCCTCTCCTTGTGCTCGGGTTCGCCATTCCAGCCGCTTGACTAACCATCTCCCTACTTGGAGAATCAGCACCTTAACCTCCTGATTGTACAGGTTGCAATTTGTCCTGAGGATGAACGGGAAGACGCGGAACCAACGAGAGACGAGCCCTAGGTGTTGGGACAGGCATAGGTCACTCCATTTTCCCATCAGGAAGAAGAATGAACCACAGGCTCAGCCTGCCCCCCAGAACCAAAATAGGGCCTGAAGCAATCCTGCGCTTTTGCGGCCAGCTCCCAAAAAAGCGAGGAGACAAATGGAGCTCAGGGGCACTGCAATTCACAAACGTGCAGAGTTATAAATGAGAACTCTCGTCCACAAATATATTGAGGGAAGGCAACGAAGAGGATTTGAAAGCAAGGCAGATTTGCAGGAAACAGATTTCAGGAGGTAGATTCGACTCGCCTTTAAAGCACATGAAAAGCGGCAAAACGTTGACAATGATGCCCTTGGCCAAAAAGGGCGTATGCGTTTTTTCCTGAATATATTCAGGAAAAAACGCATACGCCCTTTTTGGCCAACCAAGCAAGCCGGAAGGGCAAATCAGCGCTACAAAGAAGTCTCGCTTGCCCTCGGTCAAAAGGGCCATGCTGAACAAACAGTAAAAACCAGAAAAGCAGGACAGGCCATGGAGACATGAGAGCTTTGCTACGCTGATGGGCGGGATATAAATTGCCAACAGGCACTCTGGAGAAGAGTACGGTGTGTCCTGAAACAAGTAATAAACACAGCGTAGAGAGCATAGGGCACTTCCACTCATGGGCGTCTAAATTGGGAAAACTAAAAATCAACAAGACACAGGCACCCTAAAGTTTACGGCTGCTCTGTTTCCAAGAACCTCCGCTTCGGTACACCTTCAATATCCCAGGAAAGAGAAAAATGGATAAAGAAATGGTGGTACTTGGAACAATGGAATATCACTCAGCCATGAAATCAATGTCATAAGGCTAGTTCGCAGCATGATGAGTGGATTTAGGTACGATGACTCTAAGTGAAATAAGTCACACAGAAAAAGACACTTATCCTAAGATATCGCTTATAGAGGGAATGTCAAAATCGCTACACTTGAACTGAATTACAAAACAGAACAGAGTCACACCTTTAGAAGACACACTATGGCTGCTTAACGGGAAAGGTGAGGTGGGGTGATGCATAAAACAAGGGTTTGGAATTAGCTCAGACACCGCTCCATAAGCCAAATATGTAATAGACAAGGCCTACTCCCTGCTCAGTGAACTGGACTCAACACCCCCTAGTCACCGCACAAGAATATATCTGACTAGTATGAATCTGAAAACCTATGTATCGATATCTCTCTGCAAGTGAATCAAGAGGGTGTAAAGCGGCATAAACACAGCAGAGAAAAGCAGCCAAACCCCATTCTAAACATACATTACTTTAAAAAACCCACAAAACAAAGACAGTGAAAGAGAGAGAAATTCTTACAAAATCCGTTCAGGGTCTATGATGCAACCTGGATTGACCATATCAAGACCCACAGCTGGATGAGACATAAGGCTGGACACTCTTGGGGCTGAGAGGGTTGGTGAGGTTGGGTGAGCAAATGCAGATACTTTAAAGTAACACTGCGGGGAACACACACCATGGGTCTCAAATCTCCAGGTACAAGGGAATCTTCCTACATCAAAACATGCATGGGAAACCCAGAAGATGGTATGCCATGAGATCGGGAAAGGTTTCTAAAACGCACCTCATTTCTCCTCTCCTTGTGCTCGGGTTCGCCATTCCAGCCCCTTGACTAACCATCTCCCTACTTGGAGAATCAGCACCTTTAACCCCCTGATTGTACAGGTTGCAATTTGTCCTGAGGATGAACGGGAAGACGCGGAAGCCACGAGAGACGAGCCCTAGGTGTTGGGACAGGCATAGGTCACTCCATTTTCCCATCAGGAAGAAGAATGAACCACAGGCTCAGCCTGCCCCCCAGAACCAAAATAGGGCCTGAAGCAATCCTGCGCTTTTGCGGCCAGCTCCCAAAAAAGCGAGGAGACAAATGGAGCTCAGGGGCACTGCAATTCACAAACGTGCAGAGTTATAAATGAGAACTCTCGTCCACAAATATATTGAGGGAAGGCAACGAAGAGGATTTGAAAGCAAGGGAGATTTGCAGGAAACAGATTTCAGGAGGTAGATTCGACTCGCCTTTAAAGCACATGAAAAGCGGCAAAACGTTGACAATGATGCCCTTGGCCAAAAAGGGCGTATGCGTTTTTTCCTGAATATATTCAGGAAAAAACGCATACGCCCTTTTTGGCCAACCAAGCAAGCCGGAAGGGCAAATCAGCGCTACAAAGAAGTCTCGCTTGCCCTCGGTCAAAAGGGCCATGCTGAACAAACAGTAAAAACCAGAAAAGCAGGACAGGCCATGGAGACATGGGAGCCTTGCTACGCTGATGGGCGGGATGTAAATTGCCAACAGGCACTCTGGAGAAGAGTACGGTGTGTCCTGAAACAAGTAATAAACACAGCGTAGAGAGCATAGGGCACTTCCACTCAAGGGCGTATAAATTGGGAAAACTAAAAATCAACAAGACACAGGCACCCTAAAGTTTACGGCTGCTCTGTTTCCAAGAACCTCCACTTCGGTACACCTTCAATATCCCAGGAAAGAGAAAAATGGATAAAGAAATGGTGGTACTTGGCACAATGGAATATCACTCAGCCATGAAATCAATGTCATAAGGCTAGTTAGCAGCATGATGAGTGGATTTAGGTACGATGATTCTAAGTGAAATAAGTCACACAGAAAAAGACACTTATCCTAAGATATCGCTTATAGAGGGAATGTCAAAATCGCTACACTTGAACTGAATTACAAAACAGAACAGAGTCACACCTTTAGAAGACACACTATGGCTGCTTAACGGGAAAGGTGAGGTGGGGTGATGCATAAAACAAGGGTTTGAAATTAGCTCAGACACCGCTCCATAAGCCAAATATGTAATAGACAAGGCCTACTCCCTGCTCAGTGAACTGGACTCAACACCCCCTAGTCACCGCACAAGAATATATCTGACTAGTATGAATCTGAAAACCTATGTATCGATATCTCTCTGCAAGTGAATCAAGAGGGTGTAAAGCGGCATAAACACAGCAGGGAAAAGCAGCCAAACCCCATTCTAAACATACATTACTTTAAAATCCCACAAAGCAAAGACAGTGAAAGAGAGAGAAATTCTTACAAAATCCGTTCAGGGTCTCTGATGCAACCTGGATTGACCATATCTAGACCCACAGCTGGATGAGACATAAGGCTGGACACTCTTGGGGCTGAGAGGATTGGTGAGGTTGGGTGAGCAAATGCAGATACTTTAAAGTAATACCGCGGGGTACCCACCCCATGGGTCTCAAATCTCCAGGTACAAGGGAATCTTCCTACATCAAAACATGCATGGGAAACCCAGAAGATGGTATGCCGTGAGATCGGGAAAGGTTTCTAAAACGCACCTCATTTCTCCTCTCCTTGTGCTCGGATTCGCGATTCCAGCTGCTTGACTAACCATCTCCCTACTTGGAGAATCAGCACCTTTAACCTACTGTTTCGTCCAGGTTGCAATTTGTCCTGAGGATGAACGGGAAGACGGGGAACCAACGAAAGACTAGCCCTAGGTGTTGGGACAGGCACAGGTCACTCCATTTTCCCATCAGGAAGAAGAATGAACCACAGGCTCAGCCTGCCCCCCAGAACCAAAATAGGGCCTGAAGCAATCCTGCGCTTTTGCGGCCAGCTCCCAAAAAAGCGAGGAGACAAATGGAGCTCAGGGGCACTGCAATTCACAAACGTGCAGAGTTATAAATGAGAACTCTCGTCCACAAATATATTGAGGGAAGGCAACAAAGAGGATTTGAAAGCAAGGCAGATTTGCAGGAAACAGATTTCAGGAGGTAGATTCGACTCGCCTTTAAAGCACATGAAAAGCGGCAAAACGTTGACAATGATGCCCTTGGCCAAAAAGGGCGTATGCGTTTTTTCCTGAATATATTCAGGAAAAAACGCATACGCCCTTTTTGGCCAACCAAGCAAGCTGGAAGGGCAAATCAGCGCTACAAAGAAGTCTCGCTTACCCTCGGTCAAAAGGGCCATGCTGAACAAACAGTAAAAACCAGAAAAGCAGGACAGGCCATGGAGACATGGGAGCCTTGCTACGCTGATGGGCGGGATGTAAATTGCCAACAGGCACTCTGGAGAAGAGTACGGTGTGTCCTGAAACAAGTAATAAACACAGCGTAGAGAGCATAGGGCACTTCCACTCATGGGCGTATAAATTGGGAAAACTAAAAATCAACAAGACACAGGCAACCTAAAGTTTACGGCTGCTCTCTTTCCAAGAACCTCCACTTCGGTACACCTTCAATATCCCAGGAAAGAGAAAAATGGATAAAGAAATGGTGGTACTTGGCACAATGGAATATCACTCAGCCATGAAATCAATGTCATAAGGCTAGTTAGCAGCATGATGAGTGGATTTAGGTACGATGACTCTAAGTGAAATAAGTCACACAGAAAAAGACACTTATCCTAAGATATCGCTTATAGAGGGAATGTCAAAATCGCTACACTTGAACTGAATTACAAAACAGAACAGAGTCACACCTTTAGAAGACACACTATGGCTGCTTAACGGGAAAGGTGAGGTGGGGTGATGCATAAAACAAGGGTTTGGAATTAGCTCAGACACCGCTCCATAAGCCAAATATGTAATAGACAAGGCCTACTCCCTGCTCAGTGAACTGGACTCAACACCCCCTAGTCACCGCACAAGAATATATCTGACTAGTATGAATCTGAAAACCTATGTATCGATATCTCTCTGCAAGTGAATCAAGAGGGTGTAAAGCGGCATAAACACAGCAGGGAAAAGCAGCCAAACCCCATTCTAAACATACATTACTTTAAAAAACCCACAAAGCAAAGACAGTGAAAGAGAGAGAAATTTTTACAAAATCCGTTCAGGGTCTCTGATGCAACCTGGATTGACCATATCTAGACCCACAGCTGGATGAGACATAAGGCTGGACACTCTTGGGGCTGAGAGGATTGGTGAGGTTGGGTGAGCAAATGCAGATACTTTAAAGTAATACCGCGGGGTACCCACCCCATGGGTCTCAAATCTCCAGGTACAAGGGCATCTTCCTACATCAAAACATGCATGGGAAACCCAGAAGATGGTATGCCGTGAGATCGGGAAAGGTTTCTAAAACGCACCTCATTTCTCCTCTCCTTGTGCTCGGGTTCGCCATTCCAGCCGCTTGACTAACCATCTCCCTACTTGGAGAATCAGCACCTTTAACCTACTGTTTCGTCCAGGTTGCAATTTGTCCTGAGGATGAACGGGAAGATGGGGAACCAACGAAAGACTAGCCCTAGGTGTTGGGACAGGCACAGGTCACTCCATTTTCCCATCAGGAAGAAGAATGAACCACAGGCTCAGCCTGCCCCCCAGAACCAAAATAGGGCCTGAAGCAATCCTGCGCTTTTGCGGCCAGCTCCCAAAAAAGCGAGGAGACAAATGGAGCTCAGGGGCACTGCAATTCACAAACGTGCAGAGTTATAAATGAGAACTCTCGTCCACAAATATATTGAGGGAAGGCAACGAAGAGGATTTGAAAGCAAGGCAGATTTGCAGGAAACAGATTTCAGGAGGTAGATTCGACTCGCCTTTAAAGCACATGAAAAGCGGCAAAACGTTGACAATGATGCCCTTGGCCAAAAAGGGCGTATGCGTTTTTTCCTGAATATATTCAGGAAAAAACGCATACGCCCTTTTTGGCCAACCAAGCAAGCCGGAAGGGCAAATCAGCGCTACAAAGAAGTCTCGCTTGCCCTCGGTCAAAAGGGCCATGCTGAACAAAGTGTAAAAACCAGAAAAGCAGGACAGGCCATGGAGACATGGAAGCCTTGCTACGCTGATGGGCGGGATGTAAATTGCCAACAGGCACTCTGGACAAGAGTACGGTGTGTCCTGAAACAAGTAATAAACACAGCGTTGAGAGCATAGGGCACTTCCACTCATGGGCGTATAAATTGGGAAAACTAAAAATCAACAAGACACAGGCACCCTAAAGTTTACGGCTGCTCTGTTTCCAAGAACCTCCACTTCGGTACACCTTCAATATCCCAGGAAAGAGAAAAATGGATAAAGAAATGGTGGTACTTGGCACAGTGGAATATCACTCAGCCATGAAATCAATGTCATAAGGCTAGTTAGCAGCATGATGAGTGGATTTAGATACGATGATTCTAAGTGAAATAAGTCACACAGAAAAAGACACTTATCCTAAGATATCGCTTATAGAGGGAATGTCAAAATCGCTACACTTGAACTGAATTACAAAACAGAACAGAGTCACACCTTTAGAAGACACACTATGGCTGCTTAACGGGAAAGGTGAGGTGGGGTGATGCATAAAACAAGGGTTTGAAATTAGCTCAGAGACCGCTCCATAAGCCAAATATGTAATAGACAAGGCCTACTCCCTGCTCAGTGAACTGGACTCAACACACCCTAGTCACCACACAAGAATATATCTGACTAGTAAGAATCTGAAAACCTATGTATCAATATCTCTCTGCAAGTGAATCAAGAGGGTGTAAAGCAGCATCAACACAGCAGGGAAAAGCAGCCAAGCCCGATTCTAAACATAAATTACTTTAAAAAACCCACAAAACAAAGACAGTGAAAGAGAGAGAAATTCTTACAAAATCCGTTCAGGGTCTATGATGCAACCTGGATTGACCATATCAAGACCCACAGCTGGATGAGACATAAGGCTGGACACTCTTGGGGCTGAGAGGGTTGGTGAGGTTGGGTGAGCAAATGCAGATACTTTAAAGTAACACTGCGGGGAACACACCCCATGGGTCTCAAATCTCCAGGTACAAGGGAATCTTCCTACATCAAAACATGCATGGGAAACCCAGAAGATGGTATGCCATGAGATCGGGAAAGGTTTCTAAAACGCACCTCATTTCTCCTCTCCTTGTGCTCGGGTTCGCCATTCCAGCCGCTTGACTAACCATCTCCCTACTTGGAGAATCAGCACCTTTAACCTCCTGATTGTACAGGTTGCAATTTGTCCTGAGGATGAACGGGAAGACGCGGAACCAACGAGAGACGAGCCCTAGGTGTTGGGACAGGCATAGGTCACTCCATTTTCCCATCAGGAAGAAGAATGAACCACAGGCTCAGCCTGCCCCCTAGAACCAAAATAGGGCCTGAAGCAATCCTGCGCTTTTGCGGCCAGCTCCCAAAAAAGCGAGGAGACAAATGGAGCTCAGGGGCACTGCAATTCACAAACGTGCAGAGTTATAAATGAGAACTCTCGTCCACAAATATATTGAGGGAAGGCAACGAAGAGGATTTGAAAGCAAGGCAGATTTGCAGGAAACAGATTTCAGGAGGTAGATTCGACTCGCCTTTAAAGCACATGAAAAGCGGCAAAACGTTGACAATGATGCCCTTGGCCAAAAAGGGCGTATGCGTTTTTTCCTGAATATATTCAGGAAAAAACGCATACGCCCTTTTTGGCCAACCAAGCAAGCCGGAAGGGCAAATCAGCGCTACAAAGAAGTCTCGCTTGCCCTCGGTCAAAAGGGTCATGCTGAACAAACAGTAAAAACCAGAAAAGCAGGACAGGCCATGGAGACATGGGAGCCTTGCTACGCTGATGGGCGGGATGTAAATTGCCAACAGGCACTCTGGAGAAGAGTACGGTGTGTCCTGAAACAAGTAATAAACACAGCGTAGAGAGCATAGGGCACTTCCACTCAAGGGCGTATAAATTGGGAAAACTAAAAATCAACAAGACACAGGCACCCTAAAGTTTACGGCTGCTCTGTTTCCAAGAACCTCCACTTCGATACACCTTCAATATCCCAGGAAAGAGAAAAATGGATAAAGAAATGGTGGTACTTGGCACAATGGAATATCACTCAGCCATGAAATCAATGTCATAAGGCTAGTTAGCAGCATGATGAGTGGATTTAGGTACGATGATTCTAAGTGAAATAAGTCACACAGAAAAAGACACTTATCCTAAGATATCGCTTATAGAGGGAATGTCAAAATCGCTACACTTGAACTGAATTACAAAACAGAACAGAGTCACACCTTTAGAAGACACACTATGGCTGCTTAACGGGAAAGGTGAGGTGGGGTGATGCATAAAACAAGGGTTTGAAATTAGCTCAGACACCGCTCCATAAGCCAAATATGTAATAGACAAGGCCTACTCCCTGCTCAGTGAACTGGACTCAACACCCCCTAGTCACCGCACAAGAATATATCTGACTAGTATGAATCTGAAAACCTATGTATCGATATCTCTCTGCAAGTGAATCAAGAGGGTGTAAAGCGGCATAAACACAGCAGGGAAAAGCAGCCAAACCCCATTCTAAACATACATTACTTTAAAAAACCCACAAAGCAAAGACAGTGAAAGAGAGAGAAATTCTTACAAAATCCGTTCAGGGTCTCTGATGCAACCTGGATTGACCATATCTAGACCCACAGCTGGATGAGACATAAGGCTGGACACTCTTGGGGCTGAGAGGATTGGTGAGGTTGGGTGAGCAAATGCAGATCCTTTAAAGTAATACCGCGGGGTACCCACCCCATGGGTCTCAAATCTCCAGGTACAAGGGAATCTTCCTACATCAAAACATGCATGGGAAACCCAGAAAATGGTATGCCGTGAGATCGGGAAAGGTTTCTAAAACGCACCTCATTTCTCCTCTCCTTGTGCTCGGATTCGCGATTCCAGCCGCTTGACTAACCATCTCCCTACTTGGAGAATCAGCACCTTTAACCTACTGTTTCGTCCAGGTTGCAATTTGTCCTGAGGATGAACGGGAAGACGGGGAACCAACGAAAGACTAGCCCTAGGTGTTGGGACAGGCACAGGTCACTCCATTTTCCCATCAGGAAGAAGAATGAACCACAGGCTCAGCCTGCCCCCCAGAACCAAAATAGGGCCTGAAGCAATCCTGCGCTTTTGCGGCCAGCTCCCAAAAAAGCGAGGAGACAAATGGAGCTCAGGGGCACTGCAATTCACAAACGTGCAGAGTTATAAATGAGAACTCTCGTCCACAAATATATTGAGGGAAGGCAACGAAGAGGATTTGAAAGCAAGGCAGATTTGCAGGAAACAGATTTCAGGAGGTAGATTCGACTCGCCTTTAAAGCACATGAAAAGCGGCAAAACGTTGACAATGATGCCCTTGGCCAAAAAGGGCGTATGCGTTTTTTCCTGAATATATTCAGGAAAAAACGCATACGCCCTTTTTGGCCAACCAAGCAAGCCGGAAGGGCAAATCAGCGCTACAAAGATGTCTCGCTTGCCCTCGGTCAAAAGGGCCATGCTGAACAAACAGTAAAAACCAGAAAAGCAGGGCAGGCCATGGAGACATGGGAGCCTTGCTACGCTGATGGGCGGGATGTAAATTGCCAACAGGCACTCTGGAGAAGAGTACGGTGTGTCCTGAAACAAGTAATAAACACAGCGTAGAGAGCATAGGGCACTTCCATTCATGGGCGTATAAATTGGGAAAACTAAAAATCAACAAGACACAGGCACCCTAAAGTTTACGGCTGCTCTGTTTCCAAGAACCTCCACTTCGGTACACCTTCAATATCCCAGGAAAGAGAAAAATGGATAAAGAAATGGTGGTACTTGGCACAATGGAATATCACTCAGCCATGAAATCAATGTCATAAGGCTAGTTAGCAGCATGATGAGTGGATTTAGGTACGATGACTCTAAGTGAAATAAGTCACACAGAAAAAGACACTTATCCTAAGATATCGCTTATAGAGGGAATGTCAAAATCGCTACACTTGAACTGAATTACAAAACAGAACAGAGTCACACCTTTAGAAGACACACTATGGCTGCTTAACGGGAAAGGTGAGGTGGGGTGATGCATAAAACAAGGGTTTGAAATTAGCTCAGACACCGCTCCATAAGCCAAATATGTAATAGACAAGGCCTACTCCCTGCTCAGTGAACTGGACTCAACACCCCCTAGTCACCGCACAAGAATATATCTGACTAGTATGAATCTGAAAACCTATGTATCGATATCTCTCTGCAAGTGAATCAAGAGGGTGTAAAGCGGCATAAACACAGCAGGGAAAAGCAGCCAAACCCCATTCTAAACATACATTACTTTAAAAAACCCACAAAGCAAAGACAGTGAAAGAGAGAGAAATTCTTACAAAATCCGTTCAGGGTCTCTGATGCAACCTGGATTGACCATATCTAGACCCACAGCTGGATGAGACATAAGGCTGGACACTCTTGGGGCTGAGAGGATTGGTGAGGTTGGGTGAGCAAATGCAGATACTTTAAAGTAATACCGCGGGGTACCCTCCCCATGGGTCTCAAATCTCCAGGTACAAGGGAAACTTCCTACATCAAAACATGCATGGGAAACCCAGAAGATGGTATGCCGTGAGATCGGGAAAGGTTTCTAAAACGCACCTCATTTCTCCTCTCCTTGTGCTCGGATTCGCGATTCCAGCCGCTTAACTAACCATCTCCCTACTTGGAGAATCAGCACCTTTAACCTACTGTTTCGTCCAGGTTGCAATTTGTCCTGAGGATGAACGGGAAGACGGGGAACCAACGAAAGACTAGCCCTAGGTGTTGGGACAGGCACAGGTCACTCCATTTTCCCATCAGGAAGAAGAATGAACCACAGGCTCAGCCTGCCCCCCAGAACCAAAATAGGGCCTGAAGCAATCCTGCGCTTTTGCGGCCAGCTCCCAAAAAAGCGAGGAGACAAATGGAGCTCAGGGGCACTGCAATTCACAAACGTGCAGAGTTATAAATGAGAACTCTCGTCCACAAATATATTGAGGGAAGGCAACGAAGAGGATTTGAAAGCAAGGCAGATTTGCAGGAAACAGATTTCAGGAGGTAGATTCGACTCGCCTTTAAAGCACATGAAAAGCGGCAAAACGTTGACAATGATGCCCTTGGCCAAAAAGGGCGTATGCGTTTTTTCCTGAATATATTCAGGAAAAAACGCATACGCCCTTTTTGGCCATCCAACCAAGCCGGAAGGGCAAATCAGCGCTACAAAGATGTCTCGCTTGCCCTCGGTCAAAAGGGCCATGCTGAACAAACAGTAAAAACCAGAAAAGCAGGACAGGCCATGGAGACATGGGAGCCTTGCTACGCTGATGGGCGGGATGTAAATTGCCAACAGGCACTCTGGAGAAGAGTACGGTGTGTCCTGAAACAAGTAATAAACACAGCGTAGAGAGCATAGGGCACTTCCACTCATGGGCGTATAAATTGGGAAAACTAAAAATCAACAAGACACAGGCACCCTAAAGTTTACGGCTGCTCTGTTTCCAAGAACCTCCACTTCGGTACACCTTCAATATCCCAGGAAAGAGAAAAATGGATAAAGAAATGGTGGTACTTGGCACAATGGAATATCACTCAGCCATGAAATCAATGTCATAAGGCTAGTTAGCAGCATGATGAGTGGATTTAGGTACGATGACTCTAAGTGAAATAAGTCACACAGAAAAAGACACTTATCCTAAGATATCGCTTATAGAGGGAATGTCAAAATCGCTACACTTGAACTGAATTACAAAACAGAACAGAGTCACACCTTTAGAAGACACACTATGGCTGCTTAACGGGAAAGGTGAGGTGGGGTGATGCATAAAACAAGGGTTTGAAATTAGCTCAGACACCGCTCCATAAGCCAAATATGTAATAGACAAGGCCTACTCCCTGCTCAGTGAACTGGACTCAACACCCCCTAGTCACCGCACAAGAATATATCCGACTAGTATGAATCTGAAAACCTATGTATCGATATCTCTCTGCAAGTGAATCAAGAGGGTGTAAAGCGGCATAAACACAGCAGGGAAAAGCAGCCAAACCCCATTCTAAACATACATTACTTTAAAAAACCCACAAAGCAAAGACAGTGAAAGAGAGAGAAATTCTTACAAAATCCGTTCAGGGTCTCTGATGCAACCTGGATTGACCATATCTAGACCCACAGCTGGATGAGACATAAGGCTGGACACTCTTGGGGCTGAGAGGATTGGTGAGGTTGGGTGAGCAAATGCAGATACTATAAAGTAATACCGCGGGGTACCCACCCCATGGGTCTCAAATCTCCAGGTACAAGGGCATCTTCCTACATCAAAACATGCATGGGAAACCCAGAAGATGGTATGCCGTGAGATCGGGAAAGGTTTCTAAAACGCACCTCATTTCTCCTCTCCTTGTGCTCGGGTTCGCCATTCCAGCCGCTTGACTAACCATCTCCCTACTTGGAGAATCAGCACCTTTAACCTACTGTTTCGTCCAGGTTGCAATTTGTCCTGAGGATGAACGGGAAGACGGGGAACCAACGAAAGACTAGCCCTAGGTGTTGGGACAGGCACAGGTCACTCCATTTTCCCATCAGGAAGAAGAATGAACCACAGGCTCAGCCTGCCCCCCAGAACCAAAATAGGGCCTGAAGCAATCCTGCGCTTTTGCGGCCAGCTCCCAAAAAAGCGAGGAGACAAATGGAGCTCAGGGGCACTGCAATTCACAAACGTGCAGAGTTATAAATGAGAACTCTCGTCCACAAATATATTGAGGGAAGGCAACGAAGAGGATTTGAAAGCAAGGCAGATTTGCAGGAAACAGATTTCAGGAGGTAGATTCGACTCGCCTTTAAAGCACATGAAAAGCGGCAAAACGTTGACAATGATGCCCTTGGCCAAAAAGGGCGTATGCGTTTTTTCCTAAATATATTCAGGAAAAAACGCATACGCCCTTTTTGGCCATCCAACCAAGCCGGAAGGGCAAATCAGCGCTACAAAGATGTCTCGCTTGCCCTCGGTCAAAAGGGCCATGCTGAACAAACAGTAAAAACCAGAAAAGCAGGACAGGCCATGGAGACATGGGAGCCTTGCTACGCTGATGGGCGGGATGTAAATTGCCAACAGGCACTCTGGAGAAGAGTACGGTGTGTCCTGAAACAAGTAATAAACACAGCGTAGAGAGCATAGGGCACTTCCACTCATGGGCGTATAAATTGGGAAAACTAAAAATCAACAAGACACAGGCACCCTAAAGTTTACGGCTGCTCTGTTTCCAAGAACCTCCACTTCGGTACACCTTCAATATCCCAGGAAAGAGAAAAATGGATAAAGAAATGGTGGTACTTGGCACAATGGAATATCACTCAGCCATGAAATCAATGTCATAAGGCTAGTTAGCAGCATGATGAGTGGATTTAGGTACGATGATTCTAAGTGAAATAAGTCACACAGAAAAAGACACTTATCCTAAGATATCGCTTATAGAGGGAATGTCAAAATCGCTACACTTGAACTGAATTACAAAACAGAACAGAGTCACACCTTTAGAAGACACACTATGGCTGCTTAACGGGAAAGGTGAGGTGGGGTGATGCATAAAACAAGGGTTTGAAATTAGCTCAGACACCGCTCCATAAGCCAAATATGTAATAGACAAGGCCTACTCCCTGCTCAGTGAACTGGACTCAACACCCCCTAGTCACCGCACAAGAATATATCCGACTAGTATGAATCTGAAAACCTATGTATCGATATCTCTCTGCAAGTGAATCAAGAGGGTGTAAAGCGGCATAAACACAGCAGGGAAAAGCAGCCAAACCCCATTCTAAACATACATTACTTTAAAAAACCCACAAAGCAAAGACAGTGAAAGAGAGAGAAATTCTTACAAAATCCGTTCAGGGTCTCTGATGCAACCTGGATTGACCATATCTAGACCCACAGCTGGATGAGACATAAGGCTGGACACTCTTGGGGCTGAGAGGATTGGTGAGGTTGGGTGAGCAAATGCAGATACTTTAAAGTAATACCGCGGGGTACCCACCCCATGGGTCTCAAATCTCCAGGTACAAGGGAAACTTCCTACATCAAAACATGCATGGGAAACCCAGAAGATGGTATGCCGTGAGATCGGGAAAGGTTTCTAAAACGCACCTCATTTCTCCTCTCCTTGTGCTCGGATTCGCGATTCCAGCCGCTTAACTAACCATCTCCCTACTTGGAGAATCAGCACCTTTAACCTACTGTTTCGTCCAGGTTGCAATTTGTCCTGAGGATGAACGGGAAGACGGGGAACCAACGAAAGACTAGCCCTAGGTGTTGGGACAGGCACAGGTCACTCCATTTTCCCATCAGGAAGAAGAATGAACCACAGGCTCAGCCTGCCCCCCAGAACCAAAATAGGGCCTGAAGCAATCCTGCGCTTTTGCGGCCAGCTCCCAAAAAAGCGAGGAGACAAATGGAGCTCAGGGGCACTGCAATTCACAAACGTGCAGAGTTATAAATGAGAACTCTCGTCCACAAATATATTGAGGGAAGGCAACGAAGAGGATTTGAAAGCAAGGCAGATTTGCAGGAAACAGATTTCAGGAGGTAGATTCGACTCGCCTTTAAAGCACATGAAAAGCGGCAAAACGTTGACAATGATGCCCTTGGCCAAAAAGGGCGTATGCGTTTTTTCCTGAATATATTCAGGAAAAAACGCATACGCCCTTTTTGGCCATCCAACCAAGCCGGAAGGGCAAATCAGCGCTACAAAGATGTCTCGCTTGCCCTCGGTCAAAAGGGCCATGCTGAACAAACAGTAAAAACCAGAAAAGCAGGACAGGCCATGGAGACATGGGAGCCTTGCTACGCTGATGGGCGGGATGTAAATTGCCAACAGGCACTCTGGAGAAGAGTACGGTGTGTCCTGAAACAAGTAATAAACACAGCGTAGAGAGCATAGGGCACTTCCACTCATGGGCGTATAAATTGGGAAAACTAAAAATCAACAAGACACAGGCACCCTAAAGTTTACGGCTGCTCTGTTTCCAAGAACCTCCACTTCGGTACACCTTCAATATCCCAGGAAAGAGAAAAATGGATAAAGAAATGGTGGTACTTGGCACAATGGAATATCACTCAGCCATGAAATCAATGTCATAAGGCTAGTTAGCAGCATGATGAGTGGATTTAGGTACGATGACTCTAAGTGAAATAAGTCACACAGAAAAAGACACTTATCCTAAGATATCGCTTATAGAGGGAATGTCAAAATCGCTACACTTGAACTGAATTACAAAACAGAACAGAGTCACACCTTTAGAAGACACACTATGGCTGCTTAACGGGAAAGGTGAGGTGGGGTGATGCATAAAACAAGGGTTTGAAATTAGCTCAGACACCGCTCCATAAGCCAAATATGTAATAGACAAGGCCTACTCCCTGCTCAGTGAACTGGACTCAACACCCCCTAGTCACCGCACAAGAATATATCCGACTAGTATGAATCTGAAAACCTATGTATCGATATCTCTCTGCAAGTGAATCAAGAGGGTGTAAAGCGGCATAAACACAGCAGGGAAAAGCAGCCAAACCCCATTCTAAACATACATTACTTTAAAAAACCCACAAAGCAAAGACAGTGAAAGAGAGAGAAATTCTTACAAAATCCGTTCAGGGTCTCTGATGCAACCTGGATTGACCATATCTAGACCCACAGCTGGATGAGACATAAGGCTGGACACTCTTGGGGCTGAGAGGATTGGTGAGGTTTGGTGAGCAAATGCAGATACTATAAAGTAATACCGCGGGGTACCCACCCCATGGGTCTCAAATCTCCAGGTACAAGGGCATCTTCCTACATCAAAACATGCATGGGAAACCCAGAAGATGGTATGCCGTGAGATCGGGAAAGGTTTCTAAAACGCACCTCATTTCTCCTCTCCTTGTGCTCGGGTTCGCCATTCCAGCCGCTTGACTAACCATCTCCCTACTTGGAGAATCAGCACCTTTAACCTACTGTTTCGTCCAGGTTGCAATTTGTCCTGAGGATGAACGGGAAGACGGGGAACCAACGAAAGACTAGCCCTAGGTGTTGGGACAGGCACAGGTCACTCCATTTTCCCATCAGGAAGAAGAATGAACCACAGGCTCAGCCTGCCCCCCAGAACCAAAATAGGGCCTGAAGCAATCCTGCGCTTTTGCGGCCAGCTCCCAAAAAAGCGAGGAGACAAATGGAGCTCAGGGGCACTGCAATTCACAAACGTGCAGAGTTATAAATGAGAACTCTCGTCCACAAATATATTGAGGGAAGGCAACGAAGAGGATTTGAAAGCAAGGCAGATTTGCAGGAAACAGATTTCAGGAGGTAGATTTGACTCGCCTTTAAAGCACATGAAAAGCGGCAAAACGTTGACAATGATGCCCTTGGCCAAAAAGGGCGTATGCGTTTTTTCCTAAATATATTCAGGAAAAAACGCATACGCCCTTTTTGGCCATCCAACCAAGCCGGAAGGGCAAATCAGCGCTACAAAGATGTCTCGCTTGCCCTCGGTCAAAAGGGCCATGCTGAACAAACAGTAAAAACCAGAAAAGCAGGACAGGCCATGGAGACATGGGAGCCTTGCTACGCTGATGGGCGGGATGTAAATTGCCAACAGGCACTCTGGAGAAGAGTACGGTGTGTCCTGAAACAAGTAATAAACACAGCGTAGAGAGCATAGGGCACTTCCACTCATGGGCGTATAAATTGGGAAAACTAAAAATCAACAAGACACAGGCACCCTAAAGTTTACGGCTGCTCTGTTTCCAAGAACCTCCACTTCGGTACACCTTCAATATCCCAGGAAAGAGAAAAATGGATAAAGAAATGGTGGTACTTGGCACAATGGAATATCACTCAGCCATGAAATCAATGTCATAAGGCTAGTTAGCAGCATGATGAGTGGATTTAGGTACGATGATTCTAAGTGAAATAAGTCACACAGAAAAAGACACTTATCCTAAGATATCGCTTATAGAGGGAATGTCAAAATCGCTACACTTGAACTGAATTACAAAACAGAACAGAGTCACACCTTTAGAAGACACACTATGGCTGCTTAACGGGAAAGGTGAGGTGGGGTGATGCATAAAACAAGGGTTTGAAATTAGCTCAGACACCGCTCCATAAGCCAAATATGTAATAGACAAGGCCTACTCCCTGCTCAGTGAACTGGACTCAACACCCCCTAGTCACCGCACAAGAATATATCCGACTAGTATGAATCTGAAAACCTATGTATCGATATCTCTCTGCAAGTGAATCAAGAGGGTGTAAAGCGGCATAAACACAGCAGGGAAAAGCAGCCAAACCCCATTCTAAACATACATTACTTTAAAAAACCCACAAAGCAAAGACAGTGAAAGAGAGAGAAATTCTTACAAAATCCGTTCAGGGTCTCTGATGCAACCTGGATTGACCATATCTAGACCCACAGCTGGATGAGACATAAGGCTGGACACTCTTGGGGCTGAGAGGATTGGTGAGGTTGGGTGAGCAAATGCAGATCCTTTAAAGTAATACCGCGGGGTACCCACCCCATGGGTCTCAAATCTCCAGGTACAAGGGAATCTTCCTACATCAAAACATGCATGGGAAACCCAGAAGATGGTATGCCGTGAGATCGGGAAAGGTTTCTAAAACGCACCTCATTTCTCCTCTCCTTGTGCTCGGATTCGCGATTCCAGCCGCTTGACTAACCATCTCCCTACTTGGAGAATCAGCACCTTTAACCTACTGTTTCGTCCAGGTTGCAATTTGTCCTGAGGATGAACGGGAAGACGGGGAACCAACGAAAGACTAGCCCTAGGTGTTGGGACAGGCACAGGTCACTCCATTTTCCCATCAGGAAGAAGAATGAACCACAAGCTCAGCCTGCCCCCCAGAACCAAAATAGGGCCTGAAGCAATCCTGCGCTTTTGCGGCCAGCTCCCAAAAAAGCGAGGAGACAAATGGAGCTCAGGGGCACTGCAATTCACAAACGTGCAGAGTTATAAATGAGAACTCTCGTCCACAAATATATTGAGGGAAGGCAACGAAGAGGATTTGAAAGCAAGGCAGATTTGCAGGAAACAGATTTCAGGAGGTAGATTCGACTCGCCTTTAAAGCACATGAAAAGCGGCAAAACGTTGACAATGATGCCCTTGGCCAAAAAGGGCGTATGCGTTTTTTCCTGAATATATTCAGGAAAAAACGCATACGCCCTTTTTGGCCAACCAAGCAAGCCGGAAGGGCAAATCAGCGCTACAAAGAAGTCTCGCTTGCCCTCGGTCAAAAGGGCCATGCTGAACAAAGTGTAAAAACCAGAAAAGCAGGACAGGCCATGGAGACATGGGAGCCTTGCTACGCTGATGGGCGGGATGTAAATTGCCAACAGGCACTCTGGAGAAGAGTACGGTGTGTCCTGAAACAAGTAATAAACACAGCGTAGAGAGCATAGGGCACTTCCACTCATGGGCGTATAAATTGGGAAAACTAAAAATCAACAAGACACAGGCACCCTAAAGTTTACGGCTGCTCTGTTTCCAAGAACCTCCACTTCGGTACACCTTCAATATCCCAGGAAAGAGAAAAATGGATAAAGAAATGGTGGTACTTGGCACAATGGAATATCACTCAGCCATGAAATCAATGTCATAAGGCTAGTTAGCAGCATGATGAGTGGATTTAGGTACGATGACTCTAAGTGAAATAAGTCACACAGAAAAAGACACTTATCCTAAGATATCGCTTATAGAGGAAATGTCAAAATCGCTACACTTGAACTGAATTACAAAACAGAACAGAGTCACACCTTTAGAAGACACACTATGGCTGCTTAACGGGAAAGGTGAGGTGGGGTGATGCATAAAACAAGGGTTTGGAATTAGCTCAGACACCGCTCCATAAGCCAAATATGTAATAGACAAGGCCTACTCCCTGCTCAGTGAACTGGACTCAACACCCCCTAGTCACCGCACAAGAATATATCTGACTAGTATGAATCTGAAAACCTATGTATCGATATCTCTCTGCAAGTGAATCAAGAGGGTGTAAAGCGGCATAAACACAGCAGGGAAAAGCAGCCAAACCCCATTCTAAACATACATTACTTTAAAAAACCCACAAAGCAAAGACAGTGAAAGAGAGAGAAATTCTTACAAAATCCGTTCAGGGTCTCTGATGCAACCTGGATTGACCATATCTAGACCCACAGCTGGATGAGACATAAGGCTGGACACTCTTGGGGCTGAGAGGATTGGTGAGGTTGGGTGAGCAAATGCAGATACTTTAAAGTAACACTGCGGGGAACACACCCCATGGGTCTCAAATCTCCAGGTACAAGGGAATCTTCCTACATCAAAACATGCATGGGAAACCCAGAAGATGGTATGCCATGAGATCGGGAAAGGTTTCTAAAACGCACCTCATTTCTCCTCTCCTTGTGCTCGGGTTCGCCATTCCAGCCGCTTGACTAACCATCTCCCTACTTGGAGAATCAGCACCTTTAACCTCCTGATTGTACAGGTTGCAATTTGTCCTGAGGATGAACGGGAAGACGCGGAACCAACGAGAGACGAGCCCTAGGTGTTGGGACAGGCATAGGTCACTCCATTTTCCCATCAGGAAGAAGAATGAACCACAGGCTCAGCCTGCCCCCCAGAACCAAAATAGGGCCTGAAGCAATCCTGCGCTTTTGCGGCCAGCTCCCAAAAAAGCGAGGAGACAAATGGAGCTCAGGGGCACTGCAATTCACAAACGTGCAGAGTTATAAATGAGAACTCTCGTCCACAAATATATTGAGGGAAGGCAACGAAGAGGATTTGAAAGCAAGGCAGATTTGCAGGAAACAGATTTCAGGAGGTAGATTCGACTCGCCTTTAAAGCACATGAAAAGCGGCAAAACGTTGACAATGATGCCCTTGGCCAAAAAGGGCGTATGCGTTTTTTCCTGAATATATTCAGGAAAAAACACATACGCCCTTTTTGGCCAACCAAGCAAGCCGGAAGGGCAAATCAGCGCTACAAAGAAGTCTCGCTTGCCCTCGGTCAAAAGGGCCATGCTGAACAAACAGTAAAAACCAGAAAAGCAGGACAGGCCATGGAGACATGGGAGCCTTGCTACGCTGATGGGCGGGATATAAATTGCCAACAGGCACTCTGGAGAAGAGTACGGTGTGTCCTGAAACAAGTAATAAACACAGCGTAGAGAGCATAGGGCACTTCCACTCATGGGTGTATAAATTGGGAAAACTAAAAATCAACAAGACACAGGCACCCTAAAGTTTACGGCTGCTCTGTTTCCAAGAACCTCCGCTTCGGTACACCTTCAATATCCCAGGAAAGAGAAAAATGGATAAAGAAATGGTGGTACTTGGCACAATGGAATATCACTCAGCCATGAAATCAATGTCATAAGGCTAGTTAGCAGCATGATGAGTGGATTTAGGTACGATGACTCTAAGTGAAATAAGTCACACAGAAAAAGACACTTATCCTAAGATATCGCTTATAGAGGGAATGTCAAAATCGCTACACTTGAACTGAATTACAAAACAGAACAAGGTCACACCTTTAGAAGACACACTATGGCTGCTTAACGGGAAAGGTGAGGTGGGGTGATGCATATAACAAGGGTTTGGAATTAGCTCAGACACCGCTCCATAAGCCAAATATGTAATAGACAAGGCCTACTTCCTGCTCAGTGAACTGGACTCAACACCCCCTAGTCACCGCCCAAGAATATATCTGACTAGTATGAATCTGAAAACCAATGTATCGATATCTCTCTGCAAGTGAATCAAGAGGGTGTAAAGCGGCATAAACACAGCAGGGAAAAGCAGCCAAACCCCATTCTAAACATACATTACTTTAAAAAACCCACAAAGCAAAGACAGTGAAAGAGAGAGAAATTCTTACAAAATCCGTTCAGGGTCTCTGATGCAACCTGGATTGACCATATCTAGACCCACAGCTGGATGAGACATAAGGCTGGACACTCTTGGGGCTGAGAGGATTGGTGAGGTTGGGTGAGCAAATGCAGATACTTTAAAGTAATACCGCGGGGTACCCACCCCATGGGTCTCAAATCTCCAGGTACAAGGGAATCTTCCTACATCAAAACATGCATGGGAAACCCAGAAGATGGTATGCCGTGAGATCGGGAAAGGTTTCTAAAACGCACCTCATTTCTCCTCTCCTTGTGCTCGGGTTCGCCATTCCAGCCGCTTGACTAACCATCTCCCTACTTGGAGAATCAGCACCTTTAACCTACTGTTTCGTCCAGGTTGCAATTTGTCCTGAGGATGAACGGGAAGACGGGGAACCAACGAAAGACTAGCCCTAGGTGTTGGGACAGGCACAGGTCACTCCATTTTCCCATCAGGAAGAAGAATGAACCACAGGCTCAGCCTGCCCCCCAGAACCAAAATAGGGCCTGAAGCAATCCTGCGCTTTTGCGGCCAGCTCCCAAAAAAGCGAGGAGACAAATGGAGCTCAGGGGCACTGCAATTCACAAACGTGCAGAGTTATAAATGAGAACTCTCGTCCACAAATATATTGAGGGAAGGCAACGAAGAGGATTTGAAAGCAAGGCAGATTTGCAGGAAACAGATTTCAGGAGGTAGATTCGACTCGCCTTTAAAGCACATGAAAAGCGGCAAAACGTTGACAATGATGCCCTTGGCCAAAAAGGGCGTATGCGTTTTTTCCTGAATATATTCAGGAAAAAACGCATACGCCCTTTTTGGCCAACCAAGCAAGCCGGAAGGGCAAATCAGCGCTACAAAGAAGTCTCGATTGCCCTCGGTCAAAAGGGCCATGCTGAACAAACTGTAAAAACCAGAAAAGCAGGACAGGCCATGGAGACATGGAAGCCTTGCTACGCTGATGGGCGGGATGTAAATTGCCAACAGGCACTCTGGAGAAGAGTACGGTGTGTCCTGAAACAAGTAATAAACACAGCGTTGAGAGCATAGGGCACTTCCACTCATGGGTGTATAAATTGGGAAAACTAAAAATCAACAAGACACAGGCACCCTAAAGTTTACGGCTGCTCTGTTTCCAAGAACCTCCACTTCGGTACACCTTCAATATCCCAGCAAAGAGAAAAATGGATAAAGAAATGGTGGTACTTGGCACAGTGGAATATCACTCAGCCATGAAATCAATGTCATAAGGCTAGTTAGCAGCATGATGAGTGGATTTAGATACGATGATTCTAAGTGAAATAAGTCACACAGAAAAAGACACTTATCCTAAGATATCGCTTATAGAGGGAATGTCAAAATCGCTACACTTGAACTGAATTACAAAACAGAACAGAGTCACACCTTTAGAAGACACACTATGGCTGCTTAACGGGAAAGGTGAGGTGGGGTGATGCATAAAACAAGGGTTTGAAATTAGCTCAGACACCGCTCCATAAGCCAAATATGTAATAGACAAGGCCTACTTCCTGCTCAGTGAACTGGACTCAACACCCCCTAGTCACCACACAAGAATATATCTGACTAGTAAGAATCTGAAAACCTATGTATCGATATCTCTCTGCAAGTGAATCAAGAGGGTGTAAAGCGGCATCAACACAGCAGGGAAAAGCAGCCAAGCCCGATTCTAAACATAAATTACTTTAAAAAACCCACAAAACAAAGACAGTGAAAGAGTGAGAAATTCTTACAAAATCCGTTCAGGGTCTCTGATGCAACCTGGATTGACCATATCAAGACCCACAGCTGGATGAGACATAAGGCTGGACATTCTTGGGGCTGAGAGGGTTGGTGAGGTTGGGTGAGCAAATGCAGATACTTTAAAGTAACACTGCGGGGAACACACCCCATGGGTCTCAAATCTCCAGGTACAAGGGAATCTTCCTACATCAAAACATGCATGGGAAACCCAGAAGATGGTATGCCATGAGATCGGGAAAGGTTTCTAAAACGCACCTCATTTCTCCTCTCCTTGTGCTCGGGTTCGCCATTCCAGCCGCTTGACTAACCATCTCCCTACTTGGAGAATCAGCACCTTTAACCTCCTGATTGTACAGGTTGCAATTTGTCCTGAGGATGAACGGGAAGACGCGGAACCAACGAGAGACGAGCCCTAGGTGTTGGGACAGGCATAGGTCACTCCATTTTCCCATCAGGAAGAAGAATGAACCACAGGCTCAGCCTGCCCCCCAGAACCAAAATAGGGCCTGAAGCAATCCTGCGCTTTTGCGGCCAGCTCCCAAAAAAGCGAGGAGACAAATGGAGCTCAGGGGCACTGCAATTCACAAACGTGCAGAGTTATAAATGAGAACTCTCGTCCACAAATATATTGAGGGAAGGCAACGAAGAGGATTTGAAAGCAAGGCAGATTTGCAGGAAACAGATTTCAGGAGGTAGATTCGACTCGCCTTTAAAGCACATGAAAAGCGGCAAAACGTTGACAATGATGCCCTTGGCCAAAAAGGGCGTATGCGTTTTTTCCTGAATATATTCAGGAAAAAACGCATACGCCCATTTTGGCCAACCAAGCAAGCCGGAAGGGCAAATCAGCGCTACAAAGAAGTCTCGCTTGCCCTCGGTCAAAAGGGCCATGCTGAACAAACAGTAAAAACCAGAAAAGCAGGACAGGCCATGGAGACATGGGAGCCTTGCTACGCTGATGGGCGGGATGTAAATTGCCAACAGGCACTCTGGAGAAGAGTACGGTGTGTCCTGAAACAAGTAATAAACACAGCGTAGAGAGCATAGGGCACTTCCACTCATGGGCGTATAAATTGGGAAAACTAAAAATCAACAAGACACAGGCACCCTAAAGTTTACGGCTGCTCTGTTTCCAAGAACCTCCACTTCGGTACACCTTCAATATCCCAGGAAAGAGAAAAATGGATAAAGAAATGGTGGTACTTGGCACAATGGAATATCACTCAGCCATGAAATCAATGTCATAAGGCTAGTTAGCAGCATGATGAGTGGATTTAGATACGATGATTCTAAGTGAAATAAGTCACACAGAAAAAGACACTTATCCTAAGATATCGCTTATAGAGGGAATGTCAAAATCGCTACACTTGAACTGAATTACAAAACAGAACAGAGTCACACCTTTAGAAGACACACTATGGCTGCTTAACGGGAAAGGTGAGGTGGGGTGATGCATAAAACAAGGGTTTGAAATTAGCTCAGACACCGCTCCATAAGCCAAATATGTAATAGACAAGGCCTACTTCCTGCTCAGTGAACTGGACTCAACACCCCCTAGTCACCACACAAGAATATATCTGACTAGTAAGAATCTGAAAACCTATGTATCGATATCTCTCTGCAAGTGAATCAAGAGGGTGTAAAGCGGCATCAACACAGCAGGGAAAAGCAGCCAAGCCCGATTCTAAACATAAATTACTTTAAAAAACGCACAAAACAAAGACAGTGAAAGAGAGAGAAATTCTTACAAAATCCGTTCAGGGTCTATGATGCAACCTGGATTGACCATATCAAGACCCACAGCTGGATGAGACATAAGGCTGGACATTCTTGGGGCTGAGAGGGTTGGTGAGGTTGGGTGAGCAAATGCAGATACTTTAAAGTAACACTGCGGGGAACACACCCCATGGGTCTCAAATCTCCAGGTACAAGGGAATCTTCCTACATCAAAACATGCATGGGAAACCCAGAAGATGGTATGCCATGAGATCGGGAAAGGTTTCTAAAACGCACCTCATTTCTCCTCTCCTTGTGCTCGGGTTCGCCATTCCAGCTGCTTGACTAACCATCTCCCTACTTGGAGAATCAGCACCTTTAACCTCCTGATTGTACAGGTTGCAATTTGTCCTGAGGATGAACGGGAAGACGCAGAACCAACGAGAGACGAGCCCTAGGTGTTGGGACAGGCATAGGTCACTCCATTTTCCCATCAGGAAGAAGAATGAACCACAGGCTCAGCCTGCCCCCCAGAACCAAAATAGGGCCTGAAGCAATCCTGCGCTTTTGCGGCCAGCTCCCAAAAAAGCGAGGAGACAAATGGAGCTCAGGGGCACTGCAATTCACAAACGTGCAGAGTTATAAATGAGAACTCTCGTCCACAAATATATTGAGGGAAGGCAACGAAGAGGATTTGAAAGCAAGGCAGATTTGCAGGAAACAGATTTCAGGAGGTAGATTCGACTCGCCTTTAAAGCACATGAAAAGCGGCAAAACGTTGACAATGATGCCCTTGGCCAAAAAGGGCGTATGCGTTTTTTCCTGAATATATTCAGGAAAAAACGCATACGCCCTTTTTGGCCAACCAAGCAAGCCGGAAGGGCAAATCAGCGCTACAAAGAAGTCTCGCTTGCCCTCGGTCAAAAGGGCCATGCTGAACAAACAGTAAAAACCAGAAAAGCAGGACAGGCCATGGAGACATGGGAGCCTTGCTACGCTGATGGGCGGGATGTAAATTGCCAACAGGCACTCTGGAGAAGAGTACGGTGTGTCCTGAAACAAGTAATAAACACAGCGTAGAGAGCATAGGGCACTTCCACTCAAGGGCGTATAAATTGGGAAAACTAAAAATCAACAAGACACAGGCACCCTAAAGTTTACGGCTGCTCTGTTTCCAAGAACCTCCACTTCGGTACACCTTCAATATCCCAGGAAAGAGAAAAATGGATAAAGAAATGGTGGTACTTGGCACAATGGAATATCACTCAGCCATGAAATCAATGTCATAAGGCTAGTTAGCAGCATGATGAGTGGATTTAGGTACGATGACTCTAAGTGAAATAAGTCACACAGAAAAAGACACTTATCCTAAGATATCGCTTATAGAGGGAATGTCAAAATCGCTACACTTGAACTGAATTACAAAACAGAACAGAGTCACACCTTTAGAAGACACACTATGGCTGCTTAACGGGAAAGGTGAGGTGGGGTGATGCATAAAACAAGGGTTTGGAATTAGCTCAGACACCGCTCCATAAGCCAAATATGTAATAGACAAGGCCTACTCCCTGCTCAGTGAACTGGACTCAACACCCCCTAGTCACCGCACAAGAATATATCTGACTAGTATGAATCTGAAAACCTATGTATCGATATCTCTCTGCAAGTGAATCAAGAGGGTGTAAAGCGGCATAAACACAGCAGGGAAAAGCAGCCAAACCCCATTCTAAACATACATTACTTTAAAAAACCCACAAAGCAAAGACAGTGAAAGAGAGAGAAATTCTTACAAAATCCGTTCAGGGTCTCTGATGCAACCTGGATTGACCATATCTAGACCCACAGCTGGATGAGACATAAGGCTGGACACTCTTGGGGCTGAGAGGATTGGTGAGGTTGGGTGAGCAAATGCAGATCCTTTAAAGTAATACCGCGGGGTACCCACCCCATGGGTCTCAAATCTCCAGGTACAAGGGAATCTTCCTACATCAAAACATGCATGGGAAACCCAGAAGATGGTATGCCGTGAGATCGGGAAAGGTTTCTAAAACGCACCTCATTTCTCCTCTCCTTGTGCTCGGGTTCGCCATTCCAGCCGCTTGACTAACCATCTCCCTACTTGGAGAATCAGCACCTTTAACCTACTGTTTCGTCCAGGTTGCAATTTGTCCTGAGGATGAACGGGAAGACGGGGAACCAACGAAAGACTAGCCCTAGGTGTTGGGACAGGCACAGGTCACTCCATTTTCCCATCAGGAAGAAGAATGAACCACAGGCTCAGCCTGCCCCCCAGAACCAAAATAGGGCCTGAAGCAATCCTGCGCTTTTGCGGCCAGCTCCCAAAAAAGCGAGGAGACAAATGGAGCTCAGGGGCACTGCAATTCACAAACGTGCAGAGTTATAAATGAGAACTCTCGTCCACAAATATATTGAGGGAAGGCAACGAAGAGGATTTGAAAGCAAGGCAGATTTGCAGGAAACAGATTTCAGGAGGTAGATTCGACTCGCCTTTAAAGCACATGAAAAGCGGCAAAACGTTGACAATGATGCCCTTGGCCAAAAAGGGCGTATGCGTTTTTTCCTGAATATATTCAGGAAAAAACGCATACGCCCTTTTTGGCCAACCAAGCAAGCCGGAAGGGCAAATCAGCGCTACAAAGAAGTCTCGCTTGCCCTCGGTCTAAAGGGCCATGCTGAACAAAGTGTAAAAACCAGAAAAGCAGGACAGGCCATGGAGACATGGAAGCCTTGCTACGCTGATGGGCGGGATGTAAATTGCCAACAGGCACTCTGGAGAAGAGTACGGTGTGTCCTGAAACAAGTAATAAACACAGCGTTGAGAGCATAGGGCACTTCCACTCATGGGCGTATAAATTGGGAAAACTAAAAATCAACAAGACACAGGCACCCTAAAGTTTACGGCTGCTCTGTTTCCAAGAACCTCCACTTCGGTACACCTTCAATATCCCAGGAAAGAGAAAAATGGATAAAGAAATGGTGGTACTTGGCACAGTGGAATATCACTCAGCCATGAAATCAATGTCATAAGGCTAGTTAGCAGCATGATGAGTGGATTTAGATACGATGATTCTAAGTGAAATAAGTCACACAGAAAAAGAGACTTATCCTAAGATATCACTTATAGAGGGAATGTCAAAATCGCTACACTTGAACTGAATTACAAAACAGAACAGAGTCACACCTTTAGAAGACACACTATGGCTGCTTAACGGGAAAGGTGAGGTGGGGTGATGCATAAAACAAGGGTTTGAAATTAGCTCAGACACCGCTCCATAAGCAAAATATGTAATAGACAAGGCCTACTCCCTGCTCAGTGAACTGGACTCAACACCCCCTAGTCACCGCACAAGAATATATCTGACTAGTAAGAATCTGAAAACCTATGTATCGATATCTCTCTGCAAGTGAATCAAGAGGGTGTAAAGCGGCATCAACACAGCAGGGAAAAGCAGCCAAGCCCGATTCTAAACATAAATTACTTTAAAAAACCCACAAAACAAAGACAGTGAAAGAGAGAGAAATTCTTACAAAATCCGTTCAGGGTCTATGATGCAACCTGGATTGACCATATCAAGACCCACAGCTGGATGAGACATAAGGCTGGACATTCTTGGGGCTGAGAGGGTTGGTGAGGTTGGGTGAGCAAATGCAGATACTTTAAAGTAACACTGCGGGGAACACACCCCATGGGTCTCAAATCTCCAGGTACAAGGGAATCTTCCTACATCAAAACATGCATGGGAAACCCAGAAGATGGTATGCCATGAGATCGGGAAAGGTTTCTAAAACGCACCTCATTTCTCCTCTCCTTGTGCTCGGGTTCGCCATTCCAGCCGCTTGACTAACCATCTCCCTACTTGGAGAATCAGCACCTTTAACCTCCTGATTGTACAGGTTGCAATTTGTCCTGAGGATGAACGGGAAGACGCGGAACCAACGAGAGACGAGCCCTAGGTGTTGGGACAGGCATAGGTCACTCCATTTTCCCATCAGGAAGAAGAATGAACCACAGGCTCAGCCTGCCCCCCAGAACCAAAATAGGGCCTGAAGCAATCCTGCGCTTTTGCGGCCAGCTCCCAAAAAAGCGAGGAGACAAATGGAGCTCAGGGGCACTGCAATTCACAAACGTGCAGAGTTATAAATGAGAACTCTCGTCCACAAATATATTGAGGGAAGGCAACGAAGAGGATTTGAAAGCAAGGCAGATTTGCAGGAAACAGATTTCAGGAGGTAGATTCGACTCGCCTTTAAAGCACATGAAAAGCGGCAAAACGTTGACAATGATGCCCTTGGCCAAAAAGGGCGTATGCGTTTTTTCCTGAATATATTCAGGAAAAAACGCATACGCCCTTTTTGGCCAACCAAGCAAGCCGGAAGGGCAAATCAGTGCTACAAAGAAGTCTCGCTTGCCCTCGGTCAAAAGGGCCATGCTGAACAAAGTGTAAAAACCAGAAAAGCAGGACAGGCCATGGAGACATGGGAGCCTTGCTACGCTGATGGGCGGGATGTAAATTGCCAACAGGCACTCTGGAGAAGAGTACGGTGTGTCCTGAAACAAGTAATAAACACAGCGTAGAGAGCATAGGGCACTTCCACTCAAGGGCGTATAAATTGGGAAAACTAAAAATCAACAAGACACAGGCACCCTAAAGTTTACGGCTGCTCTGTTTCCAAGAACCTCCACTTCGGTACACCTTCAATATCCCAGGAAAGAGAAAAATGGATAAAGAAATGGTGGTACTTGGCACAATGGAATATCACTCAGCCATGAAATCAATGTCATAAGGCTAGTTAGCAGCATGATGAGTGGATTTAGGTACGATGACTCTAAGTGAAATAAGTCACACAGAAAAAGACACTTATCCTAAGATATCGCTTATAGAGGGAATGTCAAAATCGCTACACTTGAACTGAATTACAAAACAGAACAGAGTCACACCTTTAGAAGACACACTATGGCTGCTTAACGGGAAAGGTGAGGTGGGGTGATGCATAAAACAAGGGTTTGGAATTAGCTCAGACACCGCTCCATAAGCCAAATATGTAATAGACAAGGCCTACTCCCTGCTCAGTGAACTGGACTCAACACCCCCTAGTCACCGCACAAGAATATATCTGACTAGTATGAATCTGAAAACCTATGTATCGATATCTCTCTGCAAGTGAATCAAGAGGGTGTAAAGCGGCATAAACACAGCAGGGAAAAGCAGCCAAACCCCATTCTAAACATACATTACTTTAAAAAACCCACAAAGCAAAGACAGTGAAAGAGAGAGAAATTCTTACAAAATCCGTTCAGGGTCTCTGATGCAACCTGGATTGACCATATCTAGACCCACAGCTGGATGAGACATAAGGCTGGACACTCTTGGGGCTGAGAGGATTGGTGAGGTTGGGTGAGCAAATGCAGATACTTTAAAGTAATACCGCGGGGTACCCACCCCATGGGTCTCAAATCTCCAGGTACAAGGGAATCTTCCTACATCAAAACATGCATGGGAAACCCAGAAGATGGTATGCCGTGAGATCGGGAAAGGTTTCTAAAACGCACCTCATTTCTCCTCTCCTTGTGCTCGGGTTCGCCATTCCAGCCACTTGACTAACCATCTCCCTACTTGGAGAATCAGCACCTTTAACCTACTGTTTCGTCCAGGTTGCAATTTGTCCTGAGGATGAACGGGAAGACGGGGAACCAACGAAAGACTAGCCCTAGGTGTTGGGACAGGCACAGGTCACTCCATTTTCCCATCAGGAAGAAGAATGAACCACAGGCTCAGCCTGCCCCCCAGAACCAAAATAGGGCCTGAAGCAATCCTGCGCTTTTGCGGCCAGCTCCCAAAAAAGCGAGGAGACAAATGGAGCTCAGGGGCACTGCAATTCACAAACGTGCAGAGTTATAAATGAGAACTCTCGTCCACAAATATATTGAGGGAAGGCAACGAAGAGGATTTGAAAGCAAGGCAGATTTGCAGGAAACAGATTTCAGGAGGTAGATTCGACTCGCCTTTAAAGCACATGAAAAGCGGCAAAACGTTGACAATGATGCCCTTGGCCAAAAAGGGCGTATGCGTTTTTTCCTGAATATATTCAGGAAAAAACGCATACGCCCTTTTTGGCCAACCAAGCAAGCCGGAAGGGCAAATCAGCGCTACAAAGAAGTCTCGCTTGCCCTCGGTCTAAAGGGCCATGCTGAACAAAGTGTAAAAACCAGAAAAGCAGGACAGGCCATGGAGACATGGAAGCCTTGCTACGCTGATGGGCGGGATGTAAATTGCCAACAGGCACTCTGGAGAAGAGTACGGTGTGTCCTGAAACAAGTAATAAACACAGCGTTGAGAGCATAGGGCACTTCCACTCATGGGCGTATAAATTGGGAAAACTAAAAATCAACAAGACACAGGCACCCTAAAGTTTACGGCTGCTCTGTTTCCAAGAACCTCCACTTCGGTACACCTTCAATATCCCAGGAAAGAGAAAAATGGATAAAGAAATGGTGGTACTTGGCACAGTGGAATATCACTCAGCCATGAAATCAATGTCATAAGGCTAGTTAGCAGCATGATGAGTGGATTTAGATACGATGATTCTAAGTGAAATAAGTCACACAGAAAAAGAGACTTATCCTAAGATATCACTTATAGAGGGAATGTCAAAATCGCTACACTTGAACTGAATTACAAAACAGAACAGAGTCACACCTTTAGAAGACACACTATGGCTGCTTAACGGGAAAGGTGAGGTGGGGTGATGCATAAAACAAGGGTTTGAAATTAGCTCAGACACCGCTCCATAAGCAAAATATGTAATAGACAAGGCCTACTCCCTGCTCAGTGAACTGGACTCAACACCCCCTAGTCACCGCACAAGAATATATCTGACTAGTAAGAATCTGAAAACCTATGTATCGATATCTCTCTGCAAGTGAATCAAGAGGGTGTAAAGCGGCATCAACACAGCAGGGAAAAGCAGCCAAGCCCGATTCTAAACATAAATTACTTTAAAAAACCCACAAAACAAAGACAGTGAAAGAGAGAGAAATTCTTACAAAATCCGTTCAGGGTCTATGATGCAACCTGGATTGACCATATCAAGACCCACAGCTGGATGAGACATAAGGCTGGACATTCTTGGGGCTGAGAGGGTTGGTGAGGTTGGGTGAGCAAATGCAGATACTTTAAAGTAACACTGCGGGGAACACACCCCATGGGTCTCAAATCTCCAGGTACAAGGGAATCTTCCTACATCAAAACATGCATGGGAAACCCAGAAGATGGTATGCCATGAGATCGGGAAAGGTTTCTAAAACGCACCTCATTTCTCCTCTCCTTGTGCTCGGGTTCGCCATTCCAGCCGCTTGACTAACCATCTCCCTACTTGGAGAATCAGCACCTTTAACCTCCTGATTGTACAGGTTGCAATTTGTCCTGAGGATGAACGGGAAGACGCGGAACCAACGAGAGACGAGCCCTAGGTGTTGGGACAGGCATAGGTCACTCCATTTTCCCATCAGGAAGAAGAATGAACCACAGGCTCAGCCTGCCCCCCAGAACCAAAATAGGGCCTGAAGCAATCCTGCGCTTTTGCGGCCAGCTCCCAAAAAAGCGAGGAGACAAATGGAGCTCAGGGGCACTGCAATTCACAAACGTGCAGAGTTATAAATGAGAACTCTCGTCCACAAATATATTGAGGGAAGGCAACGAAGAGGATTTGAAAGCAAGGCAGATTTGCAGGAAACAGATTTCAGGAGGTAGATTCGACTCGCCTTTAAAGCACATGAAAAGCGGCAAAACGTTGACAATGATGCCCTTGGCCAAAAAGGGCGTATGCGTTTTTTCCTGAATATATTCAGGAAAAAACGCATACGCCCTTTTTGGCCAACCAAGCAAGCCGGAAGGGCAAATCAGTGCTACAAAGAAGTCTCGCTTGCCCTCGGTCAAAAGGGCCATGCTGAACAAAGTGTAAAAACCAGAAAAGCAGGACAGGCCATGGAGACATGGGAGCCTTGCTACGCTGATGGGCGGGATGTAAATTGCCAACAGGCACTCTGGAGAAGAGTACGGTGTGTCCTGAAACAAGTAATAAACACAGCGTAGAGAGCATAGGGCACTTCCACTCAAGGGCGTATAAATTGGGAAAACTAAAAATCAACAAGACACAGGCACCCTAAAGTTTACGGCTGCTCTGTTTCCAAGAACCTCCACTTCGGTACACCTTCAATATCCCAGGAAAGAGAAAAATGGATAAAGAAATGGTGGTACTTGGCACAATGGAATATCACTCAGCCATGAAATCAATGTCATAAGGCTAGTTAGCAGCATGATGAGTGGATTTAGGTACGATGACTCTAAGTGAAATAAGTCACACAGAAAAAGACACTTATCCTAAGATATCGCTTATAGAGGGAATGTCAAAATCGCTACACTTGAACTGAATTACAAAACAGAACAGAGTCACACCTTTAGAAGACACACTATGGCTGCTTAACGGGAAAGGTGAGGTGGGGTGATGCATAAAACAAGGGTTTGGAATTAGCTCAGACACCGCTCCATAAGCCAAATATGTAATAGACAAGGCCTACTCCCTGCTCAGTGAACTGGACTCAACACCCCCTAGTCACCGCACAAGAATATATCTGACTAGTATGAATCTGAAAACCTATGTATCGATATCTCTCTGCAAGTGAATCAAGAGGGTGTAAAGCGGCATAAACACAGCAGGGAAAAGCAGCCAAACCCCATTCTAAACATACATTACTTTAAAAAACCCACAAAGCAAAGACAGTGAAAGAGAGAGAAATTCTTACAAAATCCGTTCAGGGTCTCTGATGCAACCTGGATTGACCATATCTAGACCCACAGCTGGATGAGACATAAGGCTGGACACTCTTGGGGCTGAGAGGATTGGTGAGGTTGGGTGAGCAAATGCAGATACTTTAAAGTAATACCGCGGGGTACCCACCCCATGGGTCTCAAATCTCCAGGTACAAGGGAATCTTCCTACATCAAAACATGCATGGGAAACCCAGAAGATGGTATGCCGTGAGATCGGGAAAGGTTTCTAAAACGCACCTCATTTCTCCTCTCCTTGTGCTCGGGTTCGCCATTCCAGCCACTTGACTAACCATCTCCCTACTTGGAGAATCAGCACCTTTAACCTACTGTTTCGTCCAGGTTGCAATTTGTCCTGAGGATGAACGGGAAGACGGGGAACCAACGAAAGACTAGCCCTAGGTGTTGGGACAGGCACAGGTCACTCCATTTTCCCATCAGGAAGAAGAATGAACCACAGGCTCAGCCTGCCCCCCAGAACCAAAATAGGGCCTGAAGCAATCCTGCGCTTTTGCGGCCAGCTCCCAAAAAAGCGAGGAGACAAATGGAGCTCAGGGGCACTGCAATTCACAAACGTGCAGAGTTATAAATGAGAACTCTCGTCCACAAATATATTGAGGGAAGGCAACGAAGAGGATTTGAAAGCAAGGCAGATTTGCAGGAAACAGATTTCAGGAGGTAGATTCGACTCGCCTTTAAAGCACATGAAAAGCGGCAAAACGTTGACAATGATGCCCTTGGCCAAAAAGGGCGTATGCGTTTTTTCCTGAATATATTCAGGAAAAAACGCATACGCCCTTTTTGGCCAACCAAGCAAGCCGGAAGGGCAAATCAGCGCTACAAAGAAGTCTCGCTTGCCCTCGGTCAAAAGGGCCATGCTGAACAAACAGTAAAAACCAGAAAAGCAGGACAGGCCATGGAGACATGGAAGCCTTGCTACGCTGATGGGCGGGATGTAAATTGCCAACAGGCACTCTGGACAAGAGTACGGTGTGTCCTGAAACAAGTAATAAACACAGCGTTGAGAGCATAGGGCACTTCCACTCATGGGCGTATAAATTGGGAAAACTAAAAATCAACAAGACACAGGCACCCTAAAGTTTACGGCTGCTCTGTTTCCAAGAACCTCCACTTCGGTACACCTTCAATATCCCAGGAAAGAGAAAAATGGATAAAGAAATGGTGGTACTTGGCACAGTGGAATATCACTCAGCCATGAAATCAATGTCATAAGGCTAGTTAGCAGCATGATGAGTGGATTTAGATACGATGATTCTAAGTGAAATAAGTCACACAGAAAAAGACACTTATCCTAAGATATCGCTTATAGAGGGAATGTCAAAATCGCTACACTTGAACTGAATTACAAAACAGAACAGAGTCACAACTTTAGAAGACACACTATGGCTGCTTAACGGGAAAGGTGAGGTGGGGTGATGCATAAAACAAGGGTTTGAAATTAGCTCAGACACCGCTCCATAAGCCAAATATGTAATAGACAAGGCCTACTCCCTGCTCAGTGAACTGGACTCAACACCCCCTAGTCACCGCACAAGAATATATCTGACTAGTAAGAATCTGAAAACCTATGTATCGATATCTCTCTGCAAGTGAATCAAGAGGGTGTAAAGCGGCATCAACACAGCAGGGAAAAGCGGCCAAGCCCGATTCTAAACATAAATTACTTTAAAAAACCCACAAAACAAAGACAGTGAAAGAGAGAGAAATTCTTACAAAATCCGTTCAGGGTCTATGATGCAACCTGGATTGACCATAGCAAGACCCACAGCTGGATGAGACATAAGGCTGGACATTCTTGGGGCTGAGAGGGTTGGTGAGGTTGGGTGAGCAAATGCAGATACTTTAAAGTAACACTGCGGGGAACACACCCCATGGGTCTCAAATCTCCAGGTACAAGGGAATCTTCCTACATCAAAACATGCATGGGAAACCCAGAAGATGGTATGCCATGAGATTGGGAAAGGTTTCTAAAACGCACCTCATTTCTCCTCTCCTTGTGCTCGGGTTCGCCATTCCAGCCGCTTGACTAACCATCTCCCTACTTGGAGAATCAGCACCTTTAACCTCCTGATTGTACAGGTTGCAATTTGTCCTGAGGATGAACGGGAAGACGCGGAACCAACGAGAGACGAGCCCTAGGTGTTGGGACAGGCATAGGTCACTCCATTTTCCCATCAGGAAGAAGAATGAACCACAGGCTCAGCCTGGCCCCAGAACCAAAATAGGGCCTGAAGCAATCCTGCGCTTTTGCGGCCAGCTCCCAAAAAAGCGAGGAGACAAATGGAGCTCAGGGGCACTGCAATTCACAAACGTGCAGAGTTATAAATGAGAACTCTCGTCCACAAATATATTGAGGGAAGGCAACGAAGAGGATTTGAAAGCAAGGCAGATTTGCAGGAAACAGATTTCAGGAGGTAGATTCGACTCGCCTTTAAAGCACATGAAAAGCGGCAAAACGTTGACAATGATGCCCTTGGCCAAAAAGGGCGTATGCGTTTTTTCCTGAATATATTCAGGAAAAAACGCATACGCCCTTTTTGGCCAACCAAGCAAGCCGGAAGGGCAAATCAGCGCTACAAAGAAGTCTCGCTTGCCCTCGGTCAAAAGGGCCATGCTGAACAAACAGTAAAAACCAGAAAAGCAGGACAGGCCATGGAGACATGGGAGCCTTGCTACGCTGATGGGCGGGATGTAAATTGCCAACAGGCACTCTGGAGAAGAGTACGGTGTGTCCTGAAACAAGTAATAAACACAGCGTAGAGAGCATAGGGCACTTCCACTCAAGGGCGTATAAATTGGGAAAACTAAAAATCAACAAGACACAGGCACCCTAAAGTTTACGGCTGCTCTGTTTCCAAGAACCTCCACTTCGGTACACCTTCAATATCCCAGGAAAGAGAAAAATGGATAAAGAAATGGTGGTACTTGGCACAATGGAATATCACTCAGCCATGAAATCAATGTCATAAGGCTAGTTAGCAGCATGATGAGTGGATTTAGGTACGATGACTCTAAGTGAAATAAGTCACACAGAAAAAGACACTTATCCTAAGATATCGCTTATAGAGGGAATGTCAAAATCGCTACACTTGAACTGAATTACAAAACAGAACAGAGTCACACCTTTAGAAGACACACTATGGCTGCTTAACGGGAAAGGTGAGGTGGGGTGATGCATAAAACAAGGGTTTGAAATTAGCTCAGACACCGCTCCATAAGCCAAATATGTAATAGACAAGGCCTACTCCCTGCTCAGTGAACTGGACTCAACACCCCCTAGTCACCGCACAAGAATATATCTGACTAGTATGAATCTGAAAACCTATGTATCGATATCTCTCTGCAAGTGAATCAAGAGGGTGTAAAGCGGCATAAACACAGCAGGGAAAAGCAGCCAAACCCCATTCTAAACATACATTACTTTAAAAAACCCACAAAGCAAAGACAGTGAAAGAGAGAGAAATTCTTACAAAATCCGTTCAGGGTCTCTGATGCAACCTGGATTGACCATATCTAGACCCACAGCTGGATGAGACATAAGGCTGGACACTCTTGGGGCTGAGAGGATTGGTGAGGTTGGGTGAGCAAATGCAGATACTTTAAAGTAATACCGCGGGGTACCCACCCCATGGGTCTCAAATCTCCAGGTACAAGGGAATCTTCCTACATCAAAACATGCATGGGAAACCCAGAAGATGGTATGCCGTGAGATCGGGAAAGGTTTCTAAAACGCACCTCATTTCTCCTCTCCTTGTGCTCGGGTTCGCCATTCCAGCCGCTTGACTAACCATCTCCCTACTTGGAGAATCAGCACCTTTAACCTACTGTTTCGTCCAGGTTGCAATTTGTCCTGAGGATGAACGGGAAGACGGGGAACCAACGAAAGACTAGCCCTAGGTGTTGGGACAGGCACAGGTCACTCCATTTTCCCATCAGGAAGAAGAATGAACCACAGGCTCAGCCTGCCCCCCAGAACCAAAATAGGGCCTGAAGCAATCCTGCGCTTTTGCGGCCAGCTCCCAAAAAAGCGAGGAGACAAATGGAGCTCAGGGGCACTGCAATTCACAAACGTGCAGAGTTATAAATGAGAACTCTCGTCCACAAATATATTGAGGGAAGGCAACGAAGAGGATTTGAAAGCAAGGCAGATTTGCAGGAAACAGATTTCAGGAGGTAGATTCGACTCGCCTTTAAAGCACATGAAAAGCGGCAAAACGTTGACAATGATGCCCTTGGCCAAAAAGGGCGTATGCGTTTTTTCCTGAATATATTCAGGAAAAAACGCATACGCCCTTTTTGGCCAACCAAGCAAGCCAGAAGGGCAAATCAGCGCTACAAAGAAGTCTCGCTTGCCCTCGGTCAAAAGGGCCATGCTGAACAAACAGTAAAAACCAGAAAAGCGGGATAGGCCATGGAGACATGGGAGCCTTGCTACGCTGATGGGCGGGATGTAAATTGCCAACAGGCACTCTGGAGAAGAGTACGGTGTGTCCTGAAACAAGTAATAAACACAGCGTAGAGAGCATAGGGCACTTCCACTCAAGGGCGTATAAATTGGGAAAACTAAAAATCAACAAGACACAGGCACCCTAAAGTTTACGGCTGCTCTGTTTCCAAGAACCTCCACTTCGGTACACCTTCAATATCCCAGGAAAGAGAAAAATGGATAAAGAAATGGTGGTACTTGGCACAATGGAATATCACTCAGCCATGAAATCAATGTCATAAGGCTAGTTAGCAGCATGATGAGTGGATTTAGGTACGATGACTCTAAGTGAAATAAGTCACACAGAAAAAGACACTTATCCTAAGATATCGCTTATAGAGGGAATGTCAAAATCGCTACACTTGAACTGAATTACAAAACAGAACAGAGTCACACCTTTAGAAGACACACTATGGCTGCTTAACGGGAAAGGTGAGGTGGGGTGATGCATAAAACAAGGGTTTGGAATTAGCTCAGACACCGCTCCATAAGCCAAATATGTAATAGACAAGGCCTACTCCCTGCTCAGTGAACTGGACTCAACACCCCCTAGTCACCGCACAAGAATATATCTGACTAGTATGAATCTGAAAACCTATGTATCGATATCTCTCTGCAAGTGAATCAAGAGGGTGTAAAGCGGCATAAACACAGCAGGGAAAAGCAGCCAAACCCCATTCTAAACATACATTACTTTAAAAAACCCACAAAGCAAAGACAGTGAAAGAGAGAGAAATTCTTACAAAATCCGTTCAGGGTCTCTGATGCAACCTGGATTGACCATATCTAGACCCACAGCTGGATGAGACATAAGGCTGGACACTCTTGGGGCTGAGAGGATTGGTGAGGTTGGGTGAGCAAATGCAGATACTTTAAAGTAATACCGCGGGGTACCCACCCCATGGGTCTCAAATCTCCAGGTACAAGGGAATCTTCCTACATCAAAACATGCATGGGAAACCCAGAAGATGGTATGCCGTGAGATCGGGAAAGGTTTCTAAAACGCACCTCATTTCTCCTCTCCTTGTGCTCGGGTTCGCCATTCCAGCCGCTTGACTAACCATCTCCCTACTTGGAGAATCAGCACCTTTAACCTACTGTTTCGTCCAGGTTGCAATTTGTCCTGAGGATGAACGGGAAGACGGGGAACCAACGAAAGACTAGCCCTAGGTGTTGGGACAGGCACAGGTCACTCCATTTTCCCATCAGGAAGAAGAATGAACCACAGGCTCAGCCTGCCCCCCAGAACCAAAATAGGGCCTGAAGCAATCCTGCGCTTTTGCGGCCAGCTCCCAAAAAAGCGAGGAGACAAATGGAGCTCAGGGGCACTGCAATTCACAAACGTGCAGAGTTATAAATGAGAACTCTCGTCCACAAATATATTGAGGGAAGGCAACGAAGAGGATTTGAAAGCAAGGCAGATTTGCAGGAAACAGATTTCAGGAGGTAGATTCGACTCGCCTTTAAAGCACATGAAAAGCGGCAAAACGTTGACAATGATGCCCTTGGCCAAAAAGGGCGTATGCGTTTTTTCCTGAATATATTCAGGAAAAAACGCATACGCCCTTTTTGGCCAACCAAGCAAGCCGGAAGGGCAAATCAGCGCTACAAAGAAGTCTCGCTTGCCCTCGGTCAAAAGGGCCATGCTGAACAAAGTGTAAAAACCAGAAAAGCAGGACAGGCCATGGAGACATGGAAGACTTGCTACGCTGATGGGCGGGATGTAAATTGCCAACAGGCACTCTGGAGAAGAGTACGGTGTGTCCTGAAACAAGTAATAAACACAGCGTAGAGAGCATAGGGCACTTCCACTCAAGGGCGTATAAATTGGGAAAACTAAAAATCAACAAGACACAGGCACCCTAAAATTTACGGCTGCTCTGTTTCCAAGAACCTCCACTTCGGTACACCTTCAATATCCCAGGAAAGAGAAAAATGGATAAAGAAATGGTGGTACTTGGCACAATGGAATATCACTCAGCCATGAAATCAATGTCATAAGGCTAGTTAGCAGCATGATGAGTGGATTTAGGTACGATGACTCTAAGTGAAATAAGTCACACAGAAAAAGACACTTATCCTAAGATATCGCTTATAGAGGGAATGTCAAAATCGCTACACTTGAACTGAATTACAAAACAGAACAGAGTCACACCTTTAGAAGACACACTATGGCTGCTTAACGGGAAAGGTGAGGTGGGGTGATGCATAAAACAAGGGTTTGAAATGAGCTCAGACACCGCTCCATAAGCCAAATATGTAATAGACAAGGCCTACTCCCTGCTCAGTGAACTGGACTCAACACCCCCTAGTCACCGCACAAGAATATATCTGACTAGTATGAATCTGAAAACCTATGTATCGATATCTCTCTGCAAGTGAATCAAGAGGGTGTAAAGCGGCATAAACACAGCAGGGAAAAGCAGCCAAACCCCATTCTAAACATACATTACTTTAAAAAACCCACAAAGCAAAGACAGTGAAAGAGAGAGAAATTCTTACAAAATCCGTTCAGGGTCTCTGATGCAACCTGGATTGACCATATCTAGACCCACAGCTGGATGAGACATAAGGCTGGACACTCTTGGGGCTGAGAGGATTGGTGAGGTTGGGTGAGCAAATGCAGATACTTTAAAGTAATACCGCGGGGTACCCACCCCATGGGTCTCAAATCTCCAGGTACAAGGGAATCTTCCTACATCAAAACATGCATGGGAAACCCAGAAGATGGTATGCCGTGAGATCGGGAAAGGTTTCTAAAACGCACCTCATTTCTCCTCTCCTTGTGCTCGGGTTCGCCATTCCAGCCGCTTGACTAACCATCTCCCTACTTGGAGAATCAGCACCTTTAACCTACTGTTTCGTCCAGGTTGCAATTTGTCCTGAGGATGAACGGGAAGACGGGGAACCAACGAAAGACTAGCCCTAGGTGTTGGGACAGGCACAGGTCACTCCATTTTCCCATCAGGAAGAAGAATGAACCACAGGCTCAGCCTGCCCCCCAGAACCAAAATAGGGCCTGAAGCAATCCTGCGCTTTTGCGGCCAGCTCCCAAAAAAGCGAGGAGACAAATGGAGCTCAGGGGCACTGCAATTCACAAACGTGCAGAGTTATAAATGAGAACTCTCGTCCACAAATATATTGAGGGAAGGCAACGAAGAGGATTTGAAAGCAAGGCAGATTTGCAGGAAACAGATTTCAGGAGGTAGATTCGACTCGCCTTTAAAGCACATGAAAAGCGGCAAAACGTTGACAATGATGCCCTTGGCCAAAAAGGGCGTATGCGTTTTTTCCTGAATATATTCAGGAAAAAACGCATACGCCCTTTTTGGCCAACCAAGCAAGCCGGAAGGGCAAATCAGCGCTACAAAGAAGTCTCGCTTGCCCTCGGTCAAAAGGGCCATGCTGAACAAACAGTAAAAACCAGAAAAGCAGGACAGGCCATGGAGACATGGAAGCCTTGCTACGCTGATGGGCGGGATGTAAATTGCCAACAGGCACTCTGGACAAGAGTACGGTGTGTCCTGAAACAAGTAATAAACACAGCGTTGAGAGCATAGGGCACTTCCACTCATGGGCGTATAAATTGGGAAAACTAAAAATCAACAAGACACAGGCACCCTAAAGTTTACGGCTGCTCTGTTTCCAAGAACCTCCACTTCGGTACACCTTCAATATCCCAGGAAAGAGAAAAATGGATAAAGAAATGGTGGTACTTGGCACAGTGGAATATCACTCAGCCATGAAATCAATGTCATAAGGCTAGTTAGCAGCATGATGAGTGGATTTAGATACGATGATTCTAAGTGAAATAAGTCACACAGAAAAAGACACTTATCCTAAGATATCGCTTATAGAGGGAATGTCAAAATCGCTACACTTGAACTGAATTACAAAACAGAACAGAGTCACAACTTTAGAAGACACACTATGGCTGCTTAACGGGAAAGGTGAGGTGGGGTGATGCATAAAACAAGGGTTTGAAATTAGCTCAGACACCGCTCCATAAGCCAAATATGTAATAGACAAGGCCTACTCCCTGCTCAGTGAACTGGACTCAACACCCCCTAGTCACCGCACAAGAATATATCTGACTAGTAAGAATCTGAAAACCTATGTATCGATATCTCTCTGCAAGTGAATCAAGAGGGTGTAAAGCGGCATCAACACAGCAGGGAAAAGCAGCCAAGCCCGATTCTAAACATAAATTACTTTAAAAAACCCACAAAACAAAGACAGTGAAAGAGAGAGAAATTCTTACAAAATCCGTTCAGGGTCTATGATGCAACCTGGATTGACCATATCAAGACCCACAGCTGGATGAGACATAAGGCTGGACATTCTTGGGGCTGAGAGGGTTGGTGAGGTTGGGTGAGCAAATGCAGATACTTTAAAGTAACACTGCGGGGAACACACCCCATGGGTCTCAAATCTCCAGGTACAAGGGAATCTTCCTACATCAAAACATGCATGGGAAACCCAGAAGATGGTATGCCATGAGATTGGGAAAGGTTTCTAAAACGCACCTCATTTCTCCTCTCCTTGTGCTCGGGTTCGCCATTCCAGCCGCTTGACTAACCATCTCCCTATTTGGAGAATCAGCACCTTTAACCTCCTGATTGTACAGGTTGCAATTTGTCCTGAGGATGAACGGGAAGACGCGGAACCAACGAGAGACGAGCCCTAGGTGTTGGGACAGGCATAGATCACTCCATTTTCCCATCAGGAAGAAGAATGAACCACAGGCTCAGCCTGCCCCCCAGAACCAAAATAGGGCCTGAAGCAATCCTGCGCTTTTGCGGCCAGCTCCCAAAAAAGCGAGGAGACAAATGGAGCTCAGGGGCACTGCAATTCACAAACGTGCAGAGTTATAAATGAGAACTCTCGTACACAAATATATTGAGGGAAGGCAACGAAGAGGATTTGAAAGCAAGGCAGATTTGCAGGAAACAGATTTCAGGAGGTAGATTCGACTCGCCTTTAAAGCACATGAAAAGCGGCAAAACGTTGACAATGATGCCCTTGGCCAAAAAGGGCGTATGCGTTTTTTCCTGAATATATTCAGGAAAAAACGCATACGCCCTTTTTGGCCAACCAAGCAAGCCGGAAGGGCAAATCAGCGCTACAAAGAAGTCTCGCTTGCCCTCGGTCAAAAGGGCCATGCTGAACAAACAGTAAAAACCAGAAAAGCAGGACAGGCCATGGAGACATGGGAGCCTTGCTACGCTGATGGGCGGGATATAAATTGCCAACAGGCACTCTGGAGAAGAGTACGGTGTGTCCTGAAACAAGTAATAAACACAGCGTAGAGAGCATAGGGCACTTCCACTCATGGGCGTATAAATTGGGAAAACTAAAAATCAACAAGACACAGGCACCCTAAAGTTTACGGCTGCTCTGTTTCCAAGAACCTCCGCTTCGGTACACCTTCAATATCCCAGGAAAGAGAAAAATGGATAAAGAAATGGTGGTACTTGGCACAATGGAATATCACTCAGCCATGAAATCAATGTCATAAGGCTAGTTAGCAGCATGATGAGTGGATTTAGGTACGATGATTCTAAGTGAAATAAGTCACACAGAAAAAGACACTTATCCTAAGATATCGCTTATAGAGGGAATGTCAAAATCGCTACACTTGAACTGAATTACAAAACAGAACAGAGTCACACCTTTAGAAGACACACTACGGCTGCTTAACGGGAAAGGTGAGGTGGGGTGATGCATAAAACAAGGGTTTGAAATTAGCTCAGACACCGCTCCATAAGCCAAATATGTACTAGACAAGGCCTACTCCCTGCTCAGTGAACTGGACTCAACACCCCCTAGTCACCGCACAAGAATATATCTGACTAGTATGAACCTGAAAACCTATGTATCGATATCTCTCTGCAAGTGAATCAAGAGGGTGTAAAGCGGCATCAACACAGCAGGGAAAAGCAGCCAAACCCCATTCTAAACATACATTACTTTAAAAAACCCACAAAGCAAAGACAGTGAAAGAGAGAGAAATTCTTACAAAATCCGTTCAGGGTCTCTGATGCAACCTGGATTGACCATATCTAGACCCACAGCTGGATGAGACATAAGGCTGGACACTCTTGGGGCTGAGAGGATTGGTGAGGTTGGGTGAGCAAATGCAGATACTTTAAAGTAATACCGCGGGGTACCCACCTCATGGGTCTCAAATCTCCAGGTACAAGGGAATCTTCCTACATCAAAACATGCATGGGAAACCCAGAAGATGGTATGCCGTGAGATCGGGAAAGGTTTCTAAAACGCACCTCATTTCTCCTCTCCTTGTGCTCGGGTTCGCCATTCCAGCCGCTTGACTAACCATCTCCCTACTTGGAGAATCAGCACCTTTAACCTACTGTTTCGTCCAGGTTGCAATTTGTCCTGAGGATGAACGGGAAGACGGGGAACCAACGAAAGACTAGCCCTAGGTGTTGGGACAGGCACAGGTCACTCCATTTTCCCATCAGGAAGAAGAATGAACCACAGGCTCAGCCTGCCCCCCAGAACCAAAATAGGGCCTGAAGCAATCCTGCGCTTTTGCGGCCAGCTCCCAAAAAAGCGAGGAGACAAATGGAGCTCAGGGGCACTGCAATTCACAAACGTGCAGAGTTATAAATGAGAACTCTCGTCCACAAATATATTGAGGGAAGGCAACGAAGAGGATTTGAAAGCAAGGCAGATTTGCCGGAAACAGATTTCAGGAGGTAGATTCGACTCGCCTTTAAAGCACATGAAAAGCGGCAAAACGTTGACAATGATGCCCTTGGCCAAAAAGGGCGTATGCGTTTTTTCCTGAATATATTCAGGAAAAAACGCATACGCCCTTTTTGGCCAACCAAGCAAGCCGGAAGGGCAAATCAGCGCTACAAAGAAGTCTCGCTTGCCCTCGGTCAAAAGGGCCATGCTGAACAAAGTCTAAAAACCAGAAAAGCAGGACAGGCCATGGAGACATGGGAGCCTTGCTACGCTGATGGGCGGGACGTAAATTGCCAACAGGCACTCTGGAGAAGAGTACGGTGTGTCCTGAAACAAGTAATAAACACAGCGTAGAGAGCATAGGGCACTTCCACTCAAGGGCGTATAAATTGGGAAAACTAAAAATCAACAAGACACAGGCACCCTAAAGTTTACGGCTGCTCTGTTTCCAAGAACCTCCACTTCGGTACACCTTCAATATCCCAGGAAAGAGAAAAATGGATAAAGAAATGGTGGTACTTGGCACAATGGAATATCACTCAGCCATGAAATCAATGTCATAAGGCTAGTTAGCAGCATGATGAGTGGATTTAGCTACGATGATTCTAAGTGAAATAAGTCACACAGAAAAAGACACTTATCCTAAGATATCGCTTATAGAGGGAATGTCAAAATCGCTACACTTGAACTGAATTACAAATCAGAACAGAGTCACACCTTTAGAAGACACACTATGGCTGCTTAACGGGAAAGGTGAGGTGGGGTGATGCATAAAACAAGGGTTTGAAATTAGCTCAGAGACCGCTCCATAAGCCAAATATGTAATAGACAAGGCCTACTCCCTGCTCAGTGAACTGGACTCAACACACCCTAGTCACCACACAAGAATATATCTGACTAGTAAGAATCTGAAAACCTATGTATCGATATCTCTCTGCAAGTGAATCAAGAGGGTGTAAAGCGGCATCAACACAGCAGGGAAAAGCAGCCAAGCCCGATTCTAAACATAAATTACTTTAAAAAACCCACAAAACAAAGACAGTGAAAGAGAGAGAAATTCTTACAAAATCCGTTCAGGGTCTCTGATGCAACCTGGATTGACCATATCTAGACCCACAGCTGGATGAGACATAAAGCTGGACACTCTTGGGGCTGAGAGGATTGGTGAGGTTGGGTGAGCAAACGCAGATACTTTAAAATAACACTGCGGAGAACACACCCCATGGGTCTCAAATCTCCAGGTACAAGGGAATCTTCCTACATCAAGACATGCATGGGAAACCCAGAAAATGGTATGCCATGAGATCGGGAAAGGTTTCTAAAACGCACCTCATTTCTCCTCTCCTTGTGCTCGGGTTCGCCATTCCAGCCGCTTGACTAACCATCTCCCTACTTGGAGAATCAGCACCTTTAACCTCCTGATTGTACAGGTTGCAATATGTCCTGAGGATGAACGGGAAGACGCGGAACCAACGAGAGACGAACCCTAGGTTTTGGGACAGGCATAGGTCACTCCATTTTCCCATCAGGAAGAAGAATGAACCACAGGCTCAGCCTGCCCCCCAGAACCAAAATAGGGCCTGAAGCAATCCTGCGCTTTTGCGGCCAGCTCCCAAAAAAGCGAGGAGACAAATGGAGCTCAGGGGCACTGCAATTCACAAACGTGCAGAGTTATAAATGAGAACTCTCGTCCACAAATATATTGAGGGAAGGCAACGAAGAGGATTTGAAAGCAAGGCAGATTTGCAGGAAACAGATTTCAGGAGGTAGATTCGACTCGCCTTTAAAGCACATGAAAAGCGGCAAAACGTTGACAATGATGCCCTTGGCCAAAAAGGGCGTATGCGTTTTTTCCTGAATATATTCAGGAAAAAACGCATACGCCCTTTTTGGCCAACCAAGCAAGCCGGAAGGGCAAATCAGCGCTACAAAGAAGTCTCGCTTGCCCTCGGTCAAAAGGGCCATGCTGAACAAAGTGTAAAAACCAGAAAAGCAGGACAGGCCATGGAGACATGGGAGCCTTGCTACGCTGATGGGCGGGATATAAATTGCCAACAGGCACTCTGGAGAAGAGTACGGTGTGTCCTGAAACAAGTAATAAACACAGCGTAGAGAGCATAGGGCACTTCCACTCAAGGGCGTATAAATTGGGAAAACTAAAAATCAACAAGACACAGGCACCCTAAAGTTTACGGCTGCTCTGTTTCCAAGAACCTCCACTTCGGTACACCTTCAATATCCCAGGAAAGAGAAAAATGGATAAAGAAATGGTGGTACTTGGCACAGTGGAATATCACTCAGCCATGAAATCAATGTCATAAGGCTAGTTAGCAGCATGATGAGTGGATTTAGATACGATGATTCTAAGTGAAATAAGTCACACAGAAAAAGACACTTATCCTAAGATATCGCTTATAGAGGGAATGTCAAAATCGCTACACTTTAACTGAATTACAAAACAGAACAGAGTCACACCTTTAGAAGACACACTATGGCTGCTTAACGGGAAAGGTGAGGTGGGGTGATGCATAAAACAAGGGTTTGAAATTAGCTCAGAGACCGCTCCATAAGCCAAATATGTAATAGACAAGGCCTACTCCCTGCTCAGTGAACTGGACTCAACACACCCTAGTCACCACACAAGAATATATCTGACTAGTAAGAATCTGAAAACCTATGTATCGATATCTCTCTGCAAGTGAATCAAGAGGGTGTAAAGCGGCATCAACACAGCAGGGAAAAGCGGCCAAGCCCGATTCTAAACATAAATTACTTTAAAAAACCCACAAAACAAAGACAGTGAAAGAGAGAGAAATTCTTACAAAATCCGTTCAGGGTCTGTGATGCAACCTGGATTGACCATATCTAGATCCACAGCTGGATGAGACATAAGGCTGGACACTCTTGGGGCTGAGAGGATTGGTGAGGTTGGGTGAGCAAACGCAGATACTTTAAAGTAACACTGCGGGGAACACACCCCATGGGTCTCAAATCTCCAGGTACAAGGGCATCTTCCTACATCAAAACATGCATGGGAAAGCCAGAAGATGGTATGCCGTGAGATCGGGAAAGGTTTCTAAAACGCACCTCATTTCTCCTCTCCTTGTGCTCGGGTTCGCCATTCCAGCCGCTTGACTAACCATCTCCCTACTTGGAGAATCAGCACCTTTAACCTACTGTTTCGTCCAGGTTGCAATTTGTCCTGAGGATGAACGGGAAGACGGGGAACCAACGAAAGACTAGCCCTAGGTGTTGGGACAGGCACAGGTCACTCCATTTTCCCATCAGGAAGAAGAATGAACCACAGGCTCAGCCTGCCCCCCAGAACCAAAATAGGGCCTGAAGCAATCCTGTGCTTTTGCGGCCAGCTCCCAAAAAAGCGAGGAGACAAATGGAGCTCAGGGGCACTGCAATTCACAAACGTGCAGAGTTATAAATGAGAACTCTCGTCCACAAATATATTGAGGGAAGGCAACGAAGAGGATTTGAAAGCAAGGCAGATTTGCAGGAAACAGATTTCAGGAGGTAGATTCGACTCGCCTTTAAAGCACATGAAAAGCGGCAAAACGTTGACAATGATGCCCTTGGCCAAAAAGGGCGTATGCGTTTTTTCCTGAATATATTCAGGAAAAAACGCATACGCCCTTTTTGGCCAACCAAGCAAGCCGGAAGGGCAAATCAGCGCTACAAAGAAGTCTCGCTTGCCCTCGGTCAAAAGGGCCATGCTGAACAAAGTGTAAAAACCAGAAAAGCAGGACAGGCCATGGAGACATGGGAGCCTTGCTACGCTGATGGGCGGGATGTAAATTGCCAACAGGCACTCTGGAGAAGAGTACGGTGTGTCCTGAAACAAGTAATAAACACAGCGTAGAGAGCATAGGGCACTTCCACTCAAGGGCGTATAAATTGGGAAAACTAAAAATCAACAAGACACAGGCACCCTAAAGTTTACGGCTGCTCTGTTTCCAAGAACCTCCGCTTTGGAACACCTTCAATATCCCAGGAAAGAGAAAAATGGATAAAGAAATTGTGGTACTTGGCACAATGGAATATGACTCAGCCATGAAATCAATGTCATAAGGCTAGTTAGCAGCATGATGAGTGGATTTAGATACGATGATTCTAAGTGAAATAAGTCACACAGAAAAAGACACTTATCCTAATATATCGCTTATAGAGGGAATGTCAAAATCGCTACACTTGAACTGAATTACAAAACAGAACAGAGTCACACCTTTAGAAGACACACTATGGCTGCTTAACGGGAAAGGTGAGGTGGGGTGATGCATAAAACAAGGGTTTGAAATTAGCTCAGAGACCGCTCCATAAGCCAAATATGTAATAGACAAGACCTACTCCCTGCTCAGTGAACTGGACTCAACACACCCTAGTCACCACACAAGAATATATCTGACTAGTAAGAATCTGAAAACCTATGTATCGATATCTCTCTGCAAGTGAATCAAGAGGGTGTAAAGCAGCATCAACACAGCAGGGAAAAGCAGCCAAGCCCGATTCTAAACATAAATTACTTTAAAAAACCCACAAAACAAAGACAGTTAAAGAGAGAGAAATTCTTACAAAATCCATTCAGGGTCTATGATGCAACCTGGATTGACCATATCTAGACCCACAGCTGGATGAGACATAAGGCTGGACACTCTTGGGGCTGAGAGGATTGGTGAGGTTGGGTGAGCAAACCCAGATACTTTAAAGTAACACTGCTGGGAACACACCCCATGGGTCTCAAATCTCCAGGTACAAGGGCATCTTCCTACATCAAAACATGCATGGGAAACCCAGAAGATGGTATGCCATGAGATCGGGAAAGGTTTCTAAAACGCACCTCATTTCTCCTCTCCTTGTGCTCGGGTTCGCCATTCCAGCCGCTTGACTAACCATCTCCCTACTTGGAGAATCAGCACCTTTAACCTCCTGATTGTACAGGTTGCAATTTGTCCTGAGGATGAACGGGAAGACGCGGAACCAACGAGAGACGAGCCCTAGGTGTTGGGACAGGCATAGGTCACTCCATTTTCCCATCAGGAAGAAGAATGAACCACAGGCTCAGCCTGCCCCCCAGAACCAAAATAGGGCCTGAAGCAAACCTGCGCTTTTGCGGCCAGCTCCCAAAAAAGCGAGGAGACAAATGGAGCTCAGGGGAACTGCAATTCACAAACGTGCAGAGTTATAAATGAGAACTCTCGTCCACAAATATATTGAGGGAAGGCAACGAAGAGGATTTGAAAGCAAGGCAGATTTGCAGGAAACAGATTTCAGGAGGTAGATTCGACTCGCCTTTAAAGCACATGAAAAGCGGAAAAACGTTGACAATGATGCCCTTGGCCAAAAAGGGCGTATGCGTTTTTTCCTGAATATATTCAGGAAAAAACGCATACGCCCTTTTTGGCCAACCAAGCAAGCCGGAAGGGCAAATCAGCGCTACAAAGAAGTCTCGCTTGCCCTCGGTCAAAAGGGCCATGCTGAAAAAAGTGTAAAAACCAGAAAAGCAGGACAGGCCATGGAGACATGGGAGCCTTGCTACGCTGATGGGCGGGATGTAAATTGCCAACAGGCACTCTGGAGAAGAGTACGGTGTGTCCTGAAACAAGTAATAAACACAGCGTAGAGAGCATAGGGCACTTCCACTCATGGGCGTATAAATTGGGAAAACTAAAAATCAACAAGACACAGGCAACCTAAACTTTACGGCTGCTCTGTTTCCAAGAATCTCCGCTTCGGTACACCTTCAATATCCCAGGAAAGAGAAAAATGGATAAAGAAATGGTGGTACTTGGCACAATGGAATATCACTCAGCCATGAAATCAATGTCATAAGGCAAGTTAGAAGCATGATGAGTGGATTTAGGTACGATGATTCTAAGTGAAATAAGTCACACAGAAAAAGGCACTTATCCTAAGATATCGCTTATAGAGGGAATGTCAAAATCGCTACACTTGAACTGAATTACAAAACAGAACAGAGGCACACCTTTAGAAGACACACTATGGCTGCTTAACGGGAAAGGTGAGGTGGGGTGATGCATAAAACAAGGGTTTGAAATTAGCTCAGACACCGCTCCATAAGCCAAATATGTACTAGACAAGGCCTACTCCCTGCTCAGGGAACTGGACTCAACACACCCTAGTCACCACACAAGAATATATCTGACTAGTAAGAATCTGAAAACCTATGTATCGATATCTCTCTGCAAGTGAATCAAGAGGGTGTAAAGCAGCATCAACGCAGCAGGGAAAAGCAGCCAAACCCCATTCTAATCATACATTACTTTAAAAAACCCACAAAGCAAAGACAGTGAAAGAGAGAGAAATTCTTACAAAATCCGTTCAGGGTCTCTGATGCAACCTGGATTGACCATATCTAGACCCACAGCTGGATGAGACATAAGGCTGGACACTCTTGGGGCTGAGAGGATTGGTGAGGTTGGGTGAGCAAATACAGATACTTTAAAGTAATACCGCGGGGTACCCACCCCATGGGTCTCAAATCTCCAGGTACAAGGGCATCTTCCTACATCAAAACATGCATGGGAAACCCAGAAGATGGTATGCCGTGAGATCGGGAAAGGTTTCTAAAACGCACCTCATTTCTCCTCTCCTTGTGCTCGGGTTCGCCATTCCAGCCGCTTGACTCACCATCTCCCTACTTGGAGAATCAGCACCTTTAACCTCCTGATTGTACAGGTTGCAATATGTCCTGAGGATGAACGGGAAGACGCGGAACCAACGAGAGACGAACCCTAGGTGTTGGGACAGGCATAGGTCACTCCATTTTCCCATCAGGAAGAAGAATGAACCACAGGCTCAGCCTGCCCCCCAGAACCAAAATAGGGCCTGAAGCAATCCTGCGCTTTTGCGGCCAGCTCCCAAAAAAGCGAGGAGACAAATGGAGCTCAGGGGCACTGCAATTCACAAACGTGCAGAGTTATAAATGAGAACTCTCGTCCACAAATATATTGAGGGAAGGCAACGAAGAGGATTTGAAAGCAAGGCAGATTTGCAGGAAACAGATTTCAGGAGGTAGATTCGACTCGCCTTTAAAGCACATGAAAAGCGGCAAAACGTTGACAATGATGCCCTTGGCCAAAAAGGGCGTATGCGTTTTTTCCTGAATATATTCAGGAAAAAACGCATACGCCCTTTTTGGCCAACCAAGCAAGCCGGAAGGGCAAATCAGCGCTACAAAGAAGTCTCGCTTGCCCTCGGTCAAAAGGGCCATGCTGAACAAAGTGTAAAAACCAGAAAAGCAGGACAGGCCATGGAGACATGGGAGCCTTGCTACGCTGATGGGCGGGATGTAAATTGCCAACAGGCACTCTGGAGAAGAGTACGGTGTGTCCTGAAACAAGTAAGAAACACAGCGTAGAGAGCATAGGGCACTTCCACTCAAGGGCGTATAAATTGGGAAAACTAAAAATCAACAAGACACAGGCACCCTAAAGTTTACGGCTGCTCTGTTTCCAAGAACCTCCGCTTCGGTACACCTTCAATATCCCAGGAAAGAGAAAAATGGATAAAGAAATGGTGGTACTTGGCACAGTGGAATATCACTCAGCCATGAAATCAATGTCATAAGGCTAGTTAGCAGCATGATGAGTGGATTTAGATACGATGATTCTAAGTGAAATAAGTCACACAGAAAAAGACACTTATCCTAAGATATCGCTTATAGAGGGAATGTCAAAATCGCTACACTTTAACTGAATTACAAAACAGAACAGAGTCACACCTTTAGAAGACACACTATGGCTGCTTAACGGGAAAGGTGAGGTGGGGTGATGCATAAAACAAGGGTTTGAAATTAGCTCAGAGACCGCTCCATAAGCCAAATATGTAATAGACAAGGCCTACTCCCTGCTCAGTGAACTGGACTCAACACACCCTAGTCACCACACAAGAATATATCTGACTAGTAAGAATCTGAAAACCTATGTATCGATATCTCTCTGCAAGTGAATCAAGAGGGTGTAAAGCGGCATCAACACAGCAGGGAAAAGCGGCCAAGCCCGATTCTAAACATAAATTACTTTAAAAAACCCACAAAACAAAGACAGTGAAAGAGAGAGAAATTCTTACAAAATCCGTTCAGGGTCTGTGATGCAACCTGGATTGACCATATCTAGATCCACAGCTGGATGAGACATAAGGCTGGACACTCTTGGGGCTGAGAGGATTGGTGAGGTTGGGTGAGCAAACGCAGATACTTTAAAGTAACACTGCGGGGAACACACCCCATGGGTCTCAAATCTCCAGGTACAAGGGCATCTTCCTACATCAAAACATGCATGGGAAAGCCAGAAGATGGTATGCCGTGAGATCGGGAAAGGTTTCTAAAACGCACCTCATTTCTCCTCTCCTTGTGCTCGGGTTCGCCATTCCAGCCGCTTGACTAACCATCTCCCTACTTGGAGAATCAGCACCTTTAACCTACTGTTTCGTCCAGGTTGCAATTTGTCCTGAGGATGAACGGGAAGACGGGGAACCAACGAGAGACTAGCCCTAGGTGTTGGGACAGGCACAGGTCACTCCATTTTCCCATCAGGAAGAAGAATGAACCACAGGCTCAGCCTGCCCCCCAGAACCAAAATAGGGCCTGAAGCAATCCTGTGCTTTTGCGGCCAGCTCCCAAAAAAGCGAGGAGACAAATGGAGCTCAGGGGCACTGCAATTCACAAACGTGCAGAGTTATAAATGAGAACTCTCGTCCACAAATATATTGAGGGAAGGCAACGAAGAGGATTTGAAAGCAAGGCAGATTTGCAGGAAACAGATTTCAGGAGGTAGATTCGACTCGCCTTTAAAGCACATGAAAAGCGGCAAAACGTTGACAATGATGCCCTTGGCCAAAAAGGGCGTATGCGTTTTTTCCTGAATATATTCAGGAAAAAACGCATACGCCCTTTTAGGCCAAGCAAGCAAGCCGGAAGGGCAAATCAGCGCTACAAAGAAGTCTCGCTTGCCCTCGGTCAAAAGGGCCATGCTGAACAAAGTGTAAAAACCAGAAAAGCAGGACAGGCCATGGAGACATGGGAGCCTTGCTACGCTGATGGGCGGGATGTAAATTGCCAACAGGCACTCTGGAGAAGAGTACGGTGTGTCCTGAAACAAGTAATAAACACAGCGTAGAGAGCATAGGGCACTTCCACTCATGGGCGTATAAATTGGGAAAACTAAAAATCAACAAGACACAGGCACCCTAAAGTTTACGGCTGCTCTGTTTCCAAGAATCTCCGCTTCGGTACACCTTCAATATCCCAGGAAAGAGAAAAATGGATAAAGAAATGGTGGTACTTGGCACAATGGAATATCACTCAGCCATGAAATCAATGTCATAAGGCTACTTAGCAGCATGATGAGTGGATTTAGGTACGATGATTCTAAGTGAAATAAGTCACACAGAAAAAGGCACTTATCCTAAGATATCGCTTATAGAGGGAATGCCAAAATCGCTACACTTGAACTGAATTACAAAACAGAACAGAGGCACACCTTTAGAAGACACACTATGGCTACTTAACCGGAAAGGTGAGGTGAGGTGATGCATAAAACAAGGGTTTGAAATTAGCTCAGACACCGCTCCATAAGCCAAATATGTACTAGACAAGGCCTACTCCCTGCTCAGTGAACTGGACTCAACACCCCCTAGTCACCACAGAAGAATATATCTGAGTAGTAAGAATCTGAAAACCTATGTATCGATATCTCTCTGCAAGTGAATCAAAAGGGTGTAAAGCGGCATCAACACAGCAGGGAAAAGCAGCCAAGCCCGATTCTAAACATACATTACTTTAAAAAACCCACAAAAGAAAGACAGTGAAAGAGACAGAAATTCTTACAAAATCCGTTCAGGGTCTATGATGCAACCTGGATTGACCATATCTAGACCCACAGCTGGATGAGACATAAGGCTGGACACTCTTGGGGCTGAGCGGATTGGTGAGGTTGAGTGAGCAAACCCAGATACTTTAAAGTAACACTGCTGGGAACACACCCCATGGGTCTCAAATCTCCTGGTACAAGGGCATCTTCCTACATCAAAACATGCATGGGAAACCCAGAAGATGGTATGCCATGAGATCGGGAAAGGTTTCTAAAACGCACCTCATTTCTCCTCTCCTTGTGCTCGGGTTCGCCATTCCAGCCACTTGACTAACCATCTCCCTACTTGGAGAATCAGCACCTTTAACCTCCTGATTGTACAGGTTGCAATTTGTCCTGAGGATGAACGGGAAGATGCGGAACCAACGAGAGACGAGCCCTAGGTGTTGGGACAGGCATAGGTCACTCCATTTTCCCATCAGGAAGAAGAATGAACCACAGGCTCAGCCTGCCCCCCAGAACCAAAATAGGGCCTGAAGCAATCCTGCGCTTTTGCGGCCAGCTCCCAAAAAAGCGAGGAGACAAATGGAGCTCAGGGGCACTGCAATTCACAAACGTGCAGAGTTATAAATGAGAACTCTCGTCCACAAATATATTGAGGGAAGTCAACGAAGAGGATTTGAAAGCAAGGCAGATTTGCAGGAAACAGATTTCAGGAGGTAGATTCGACTCGCCTTTAAAGCACATGAAAAGCGGCAAAACGTTGACAATGATGCCCTTGGCCAAAAAGGGCGTATGCGTTTTTTCCTGAATATATTCAGGAAAAAACGCATACGCCCTTTTAGGCCAAGCAAGCAAGCCGGAAGGGCAAATCAGCGCTACAAAGAAGTCTCGCTTGCCCTCGGTCAAAAGGGCCATGCTGAACAAAGTGTAAAAACCAGAAAAGCAGGACAGGCCATGGAGACATGGGAGCCTTGCTACGCTGATGGGCGGGATGTAAATTGCCAACAGGCACTCTGGAGAAGAGTACGGTGTGTCCTGAAACAAGTAATAAACACAGCGTAGAGAGCATAGGGCACTTCCACTCATGGGCGTATAAATTGGGAAAACTAAAAATCAACAAGACACAGGCACCCTAAAGTTTACGGCTGCTCTGTTTCCAAGAATCTCCGCTTCGGTACACCTTCAATATCCCAGGAAAGAGAAAAATGGATAAAGAAATGGTGGTACTTGGCACAATGGAATATCACTCAGCCATGAAATCAATGTCATAAGGCTACTTAGCAGCATGATGAGTGGATTTAGGTACGATGATTCTAAGTGAAATAAGTCACACAGAAAAAGGCACTTATCCTAAGATATCGTTTATAGAGGGAATGCCAAAATCGCTACACTTGAACTGAATTACAAAACAGAACAGAGGCACACCTTTAGAAGACACACTATGGCTACTTAACCGGAAAGGTGAGGTGGGGTGATGCATAAAACAAGGGTTTGAAATTAGCTCAGACACCGCTCCATAAGCCAAATATGTACTAGACAAGGCCTACTCCCTGCTCAGTGAACTGGACTCAACACCCCCTAGTCACCGCACAAGAATATATCTGACTAGTATGAATCTCAAAAACCTATGTATCGATATCTCTCTGCAAGTGAATCAAGAGGGTGTAAAGCGGCATAAACACAGCAGGGAAAAGCAGCCAAACCCCATTCTAAACATACATTACTTTAAAAAACCCACAAAGCAAAGACAGTGAAAGAGAGAGAAATTCTTACAAAATCCGTTCAGGGTATCTGATGCAACCTGGATTGACCATATCTAGACCCACAGCTGGATGAGACATAAGGCTGGACACTCTTGGGGCTGAGAGGATTGGTGAGGTTGGGTGAGCAAATGCAGATACTTTAAAGTAATACCGCGGGGTACCCACCCCATGGGTCTCAAATCTCCAGGTACAAGGGAATCTTCCTACATCAAAACATGCATGGGAAACCCAGAAGATGGTATGCCGTGAGATCGGGAAAGGTTTCTAAAACGCACCTCATTTCTCCTCTCCTTGTGCTCGGGTTCGCCATTCCAGCCTCTTGACTAACCATCTCCCTACTTGGAGAATCAGCACCTTTAACCTCCAGTTTCGTCCAGGTTGCAATTTGTCCTGAGGATGAACGGGAAGACGGGGAACCAACGAGAGACTAGCCCTAGGTGTTGGGACAGGCACAGGTCACTCCATTTTCCCATCAGGAAGAAGAATGAACCACAGGCTCAGCCTGCCCCCCAGAACCAAAATAGGGCCTGAAGCAAACCTGCGCTTTTGAGGCCAGCTCCCAAAAAAGCGAGGAGACAAATGGAGCTCAGGGGAACTGCAATTCACAAACGTGCAGAGTTATAAATGAGAACTCTCGTCCACAAATATATTGAGGGAAGGCAACGAAGAGGATTTGAAAGCAAGGCAGATTTGCAGGAAACAGATTTCAGGAGGTAGATTCGACTCGCCTTTAAAGCACATGAAAAGCGGCAAAACGTTGACAATGATGCCCTTGGCCAAAAAGGGCGTATGCGTTTTTTCCTGAATATATTCAGGAAAAAACGCATACGCCCTTTTTGGCCAACCAAGCAAGCCGGAAGGGCAAATCAGCGCTACAAAGAAGTCTCGCTTGCCCTCGGTCAAAAGGGCCATGCTGAAAAAAGTGTAAAAACCAGAAAAGCAGGACAGGCCATGGAGACATGGGAGCCTTGCTACGCTGATGGGCGGGATGTAAATTGCCAACAGGCACTCTGGAGAAGAGTACGGTGTGTCCTGAAACAAGTAATAAACACAGCGTAGAGAGCATAGGGCACTTCCACTCATGGGCGTATAAATTGGGAAAACTAAAAATCAACAAGACACAGGCACCCTAAAGTTTACGGCTGCTCTGTTTCCAAGAACCTCCGCTTCGGTACACCTTCAATATCCCAGGAAAGAGAAAAATGGATAAAGAAATGGTGGTACTTGGCACAATGGAATATCACTCAGCCATGAAATCAATGTCATAAGGCTAGTTAGCAGCATGATGAGTGGATTTAGGTACGATGATTCTAAGTGAAATAAGTCACACAGAAAAAGACACTTATCCTAAGATATCGCTTTTAGGGGGAATGTCAAAATCACTACACTTGAACTGAATTACAAAACAGAACATAGTCACACCTTTAGAAGACACACTATGGCTGCTTAACAGGAAAGGTGAGGTGGGGTGATGCATAAAACAAGGGTTTGAAATTAGCTCAGAGACGGCTCCATAAGCCAAATATGTACTAGACAAGGCCTACTCCCTGCTCAGTGAACTGGACTCAACACACCCTAGTCAGCACACAAGAATATATCTGAGTAGTAAGAATCTGAAAACCTATGTATCGATATCTCTCTGCAAGTGAATCAAAAGGGTGTAAAGCGGCATCAACACAGCAGGGAAAAGCAGCCAAGCCCGATTCTAAACATACATTACTTTAAAAAACCCACAAAAGAAAGACAGTGAAAGAGACAGAAATTCTTACAAAATCCGTTCAGGGTCTCTGATGCAACCTGGATTGACCATATCTAGACCCACAGCTGGATGAGACATAAGGCTGGACACTCTTGGGGCTGAGCGGATTGGTGAGGTTGGGTGAGAAATGCAGATACTTTAAAGTAACACTGCTGGGAACACACCCCATGGGTCTCAAATCTCCAGGTACAAGGGCATCTTCCTACATCAAAACATGCATGGGAAACCCAGAAGATGGTATGCCATGAGATCGGGAAAGGTTTCTAAAACGCACCTCATTTCTCCTCTCCTTGTGCTCGGGTTCGCCATTCCAGCCACTTGACTAACCATCTCCCTACTTGGAGAATCAGCACCTTTATCCTCCTGATTGTACAGGTTGCAATTTGTCCTGAGGATGAACGGGAAGACGGGGAACCAACGAGAGACGAGCCCTAGGTGTTGGGACAGGCACAGGTCACTCCATTTTCCCATCAGGAAGAAGAATGAACCACAGGCTCAGCCTGCCCCCCAGAACCAAAATAGGGCCTGAAGCAATCCTGCGCTTTTGCGGCCAGCTCCCAAAAAAGCGAGGAGACAAATGGAGCTCAGGGGCACTGCAATTCACAAACGTGCAGAGTTATAAATGAGAACTCTCGTCCACAAATATATTGAGGGAAGGCAACGAAGAGGATTTGAAAGCAAGGCAGATTTGCAGGAAACAGATTTCAGGAGGTAGATTCGACTCGCCTTTAAAGCACATGAAAAGCGGCAAAACGTTGACAATGATGCCCTTGGCCAAAAAGGGCGTATGCGTTTTTTCCTGAATATATTCAGGAAAAAACGCATACGCCCTTTTAGGCCAAGCAAGCAAGCCGGAAGGGCAAATCAGCGCTACAAAGAAGTCTCGCTTGCCCTCGGTCAAAAGGGCCATGCTGAACAAAGTGTAAAAACCAGAAAAGCAGGACAGGCCATGGAGACATGGGAGCCTTGCTACGCTGATGGGCGGGATGTAAATTGCCAACAGGCACTCTGGAGAAGAGTACGGTGTGTCCTGAAACAAGTAATAAACACAGCGTAGAGAGCATAGGGCACTTCCACTCATGGGCGTATAAATTGGGAAAACTAAAAATCAACAAGACACAGGCACCCTAAAGTTTACGGCTGCTCTGTTTCCAAGAATCTCCGCTTCGGTACACCTTCAATATCCCAGGAAAGAGAAAAATGGATAAAGAAATGGTGGTACTTGGCACAATGGAATATCACTCAGCCATGAAATCAATGTCATAAGGCTACTTAGCAGCATGATGAGTGGATTTAGGTACGATGATTCTAAGTGAAATAAGTCACACAGAAAAAGGCACTTATCCTAAGATATCGCTTATAGAGGGAATGCCAAAATCGCTACACTTGAACTGAATTACAAAACAGAACAGAGGCACACCTTTAGAAGACACACTATGGCTACTTAACCGGAAAGGTGAGGTGAGGTGATGCATAAAACAAGGGTTTGAAATTAGCTCAGACACCGCTCCATAAGCCAAATATGTACTAGACAAGGCCTACTCCCTGCTCAGTGAACTGGACTCAACACCCCCTAGTCACCACAGAAGAATATATCTGAGTAGTAAGAATCTGAAAACCTATGTATCGATATCTCTCTGCAAGTGAATCAAAAGGGTGTAAAGCGGCATCAACACAGCAGGGAAAAGCAGCCAAGCCCGATTCTAAACATACATTACTTTAAAAAACCCACAAAAGAAAGACAGTGAAAGAGACAGAAATTCTTACAAAATCCGTTCAGGGTCTATGATGCAACCTGGATTGACCATATCTAGACCCACAGCTGGATGAGACATAAGGCTGGACACTCTTGGGGCTGAGCGGATTGGTGAGGTTGAGTGAGCAAACCCAGATACTTTAAAGTAACACTGCTGGGAACACACCCCATGGGTCTCAAATCTCCTGGTACAAGGGCATCTTCCTACATCAAAACATGCATGGGAAACCCAGAAGATGGTATGCCATGAGATCGGGAAAGGTTTCTAAAACGCACCTCATTTCTCCTCTCCTTGTGCTCGGGTTCGCCATTCCAGCCACTTGACTAACCATCTCCCTACTTGGAGAATCAGCACCTTTAACCTCCTGATTGTACAGGTTGCAATTTGTCCTGAGGATGAACGGGAAGATGCGGAACCAACGAGAGACGAGCCCTAGGTGTTGGGACAGGCATAGGTCACTCCATTTTCCCATCAGGAAGAAGAATGAACCACAGGCTCAGCCTGCCCCCCAGAACCAAAATAGGGCCTGAAGCAATCCTGCGCTTTTGCGGCCAGCTCCCAAAAAAGCGAGGAGACAAATGGAGCTCAGGGGCACTGCAATTCACAAACGTGCAGAGTTATAAATGAGAACTCTCGTCCACAAATATATTGAGGGAAGTCAACGAAGAGGATTTGAAAGCAAGGCAGATTTGCAGGAAACAGATTTCAGGAGGTAGATTCGACTCGCCTTTAAAGCACATGAAAAGCGGCAAAACGTTGACAATGATGCCCTTGGCCAAAAAGGGCGTATGCGTTTTTTCCTGAATATATTCAGGAAAAAACGCATACGCCCTTTTAGGCCAAGCAAGCAAGCCGGAAGGGCAAATCAGCGCTACAAAGAAGTCTCGCTTGCCCTCGGTCAAAAGGGCCATGCTGAACAAAGTGTAAAAACCAGAAAAGCAGGACAGGCCATGGAGACATGGGAGCCTTGCTACGCTGATGGGCGGGATGTAAATTGCCAACAGGCACTCTGGAGAAGAGTACGGTGTGTCCTGAAACAAGTAATAAACACAGCGTAGAGAGCATAGGGCACTTCCACTCATGGGCGTATAAATTGGGAAAACTAAAAATCAACAAGACACAGGCACCCTAAAGTTTACGGCTGCTCTGTTTCCAAGAATCTCCGCTTCGGTACACCTTCAATATCCCAGGAAAGAGAAAAATGGATAAAGAAATGGTGGTACTTGGCACAATGGAATATCACTCAGCCATGAAATCAATGTCATAAGGCTACTTAGCAGCATGATGAGTGGATTTAGGTACGATGATTCTAAGTGAAATAAGTCACACAGAAAAAGGCACTTATCCTAAGATATCGTTTATAGAGGGAATGCCAAAATCGCTACACTTGAACTGAATTACAAAACAGAACAGAGGCACACCTTTAGAAGACACACTATGGCTACTTAACCGGAAAGGTGAGGTGGGGTGATGCATAAAACAAGGGTTTGAAATTAGCTCAGACACCGCTCCATAAGCCAAATATGTACTAGACAAGGCCTACTCCCTGCTCAGTGAACTGGACTCAACACCCCCTAGTCACCGCACAAGAATATATCTGACTAGTATGAATCTCAAAAACCTATGTATCGATATCTCTCTGCAAGTGAATCAAGAGGGTGTAAAGCGGCATAAACACAGCAGGGAAAAGCAGCCAAACCCCATTCTAAACATACATTACTTTAAAAAACCCACAAAGCAAAGACAGTGAAAGAGAGAGAAATTCTTACAAAATCCGTTCAGGGTATCTGATGCAACCTGGATTGACCATATCTAGACCCACAGCTGGATGAGACATAAGGCTGGACACTCTTGGGGCTGAGAGGATTGGTGAGGTTGGGTGAGCAAATGCAGATACTTTAAAGTAATACCGCGGGGTACCCACCCCATGGGTCTCAAATCTCCAGGTACAAGGGAATCTTCCTACATCAAAACATGCATGGGAAACCCAGAAGATGGTATGCCGTGAGATCGGGAAAGGTTTCTAAAACGCACCTCATTTCTCCTCTCCTTGTGCTCGGGTTCGCCATTCCAGCCTCTTGACTAACCATCTCCCTACTTGGAGAATCAGCACCTTTAACCTCCAGTTTCGTCCAGGTTGCAATTTGTCCTGAGGATGAACGGGAAGACGGGGAACCAACGAGAGACTAGCCCTAGGTGTTGGGACAGGCACAGGTCACTCCATTTTCCCATCAGGAAGAAGAATGAACCACAGGCTCAGCCTGCACCCCAGAACCAAAATAGGGCCTGAAGCAATCCTGCGCTTTTGCGGCCAGCTCCCAAAAAAGCGAGGAGACAAATGGAGCTCAGGGGCACTGCAATTCACAAACGTGCAGAGTTATAAATGAGAACTCTCGTCCACAAATATATTGAGGGAAGGCAACGAAGAGGATTTGAAAGCAAGGCAGATTTGCAGGAAACAGATTTCAGGAGGTAGATTCGACTCGCCTTTAAAGCACATGAAAAGCGGCAAAACGTTGACAATGATGCCCTTGGCCAAAAAGGGCGTATGCGTTTTTTCCTGAATATATTCAGGAAAAAACGCATACGCCCTTTTTGGCCAACCAAGCAAGCCGGAAGGGCAAATCAGCGCTACAAAGAAGTCTCGCTTGCCCTCGGTCAAAAGGGCCATGCTGAAAAAAGTGTAAAAACCAGAAAAGCAGGACAGGCCATGGAGACATGGGAGCCTTGCTACGCTGATGGGCGGGATGTAAATTGCCAACAGGCACTCTGGAGAAGAGTACGGTGTGTCCTGAAACAAGTAATAAACACAGCGTAGAGAGCATAGGGCACTTCCACTCATGGGCGTATAAATTGGGAAAACTAAAAATCAACAAGACACAGGCACCCTAAAGTTTACGGCTGCTCTGTTTCCAAGAACCTCCGCTTCGGTACACCTTCAATATCCCAGGAAAGAGAAAAATGGATAAAGAAATGGTGGTACTTGGCACAATGGAATATCACTCAGCCATGAAATCAATGTCATAAGGCTAGTTAGCAGCATGATGAGTGGATTTAGGTACGATGATTCTAAGTGAAATAAGTCACACAGAAAAAGACACTTATCCTAAGATATCGCTTTTAGGGGGAATGTCAAAATCACTACACTTGAACTGAATTACAAAACAGAACATAGTCACACCTTTAGAAGACACACTATGGCTGCTTAACAGGAAAGGTGAGGTGGGGTGATGCATAAAACAAGGGTTTGAAATTAGCTCAGAGACGGCTCCATAAGCCAAATATGTACTAGACAAGGCCTACTCCCTGCTCAGTGAACTGGACTCAACACACCCTAGTCAGCACACAAGAATATATCTGAGTAGTAAGAATCTGAAAACCTATGTATCGATATCTCTCTGCAAGTGAATCAAAAGGGTGTAAAGCGGCATCAACACAGCAGGGAAAAGCAGCCAAGCCCGATTCTAAACATACATTACTTTAAAAAACCCACAAAAGAAAGACAGTGAAAGAGACAGAAATTCTTACAAAATCCGTTCAGGGTCTCTGATGCAACCTGGATTGACCATATCTAGACCCACAGCTGGATGAGACATAAGGCTGGACACTCTTGGGGCTGAGCGGATTGGTGAGGTTGGGTGAGAAATGCAGATACTTTAAAGTAACACTGCTGGGAACACACCCCATGGGTCTCAAATCTCCAGGTACAAGGGCATCTTCCTACATCAAAACATGCATGGGAAACCCAGAAGATGGTATGCCATGAGATCGGGAAAGGTTTCTAAAACGCACCTCATTTCTCCTCTCCTTGTGCTCGGGTTCGCCATTCCAGCCACTTGACTAACCATCTCCCTACTTGGAGAATCAGCACCTTTATCCTCCTGATTGTACAGGTTGCAATTTGTCCTGAGGATGAACGGGAAGACGGGGAACCAACGAGAGACGAGCCCTAGGTGTTGGGACAGGCATAGGTCACTCCATTTTCCCATCAGGAAGAAGAATGAACCACAGGCTCAGCCTGCCCCCCAGAACCAAAATAGGGCCTGAAGCAATCCTGCGCTTTTGCGGCCAGCTCCCAAAAAAGCGAGGAGACAAATGGAGCTCAGGGGCACTGCAATTCACAAACGTGCAGAGTTATAAATGAGAACTCTCGTCCACAAATATATTGAGGGAAGGCAACGAAGAGGATTTGAAAGCAAGGCAGATTTGCAGGAAACAGATTTCAGGAGGTAGATTCGACTCGCCTTTAAAGCACATGAAAAGCAGCAAAACGTTGACAATGATGCCCTTGGCCAAAAAGGGCGTATGCGTTTTTTCCTGAATATATTCAGGAAAAAACGCATACGCCCTTTTAGGCCAAGCAAGCAAGCCGGAAGGGCAAATCAGCGCTACAAAGAAGTCTCGCTTGCCCTCGGTCAAAAGGGCCATGCTGAACAAAGTGTAAAAACCAGAAAAGCAGGACAGGCCATGGAGACATGGGAGCCTTGCTACGCTGATGGGCGGGATGTAAATTGCCAACAGGCACTCTGGAGAAGAGTACGGTGTGTCCTGAAACAAGTAATAAACACAGCGTAGAGAGCATAGGGCACTTCCACTCATGGGCGTATAAATTGGGAAAACTAAAAATCAATAAGACACAGGCACCCTAAAGTTTACGGATGCTCTGTTTCCAAGAATCTCCGCTTCGGTACACCTTCAATATCCCAGGAAAGAGAAAAATGGATAAAGAAATGGTGGTACTTGGCACAATGGAATATCACTCAGCCATGAAATCAATGTCATAAGGCTACTTAGCAGCATGATGAGTGGATTTAGGTACGATGATTCTAAGTGAAATAAGTCACACAGAAAAAGGCACTTATCCTAAGATATCGCTTATAGAGGGAATGCCAAAATCGCTACACTTGAACTGAATTACAAAACAGAACAGAGGCACACCTTTAGAAGACACACTATGGCTACTTAACCGGAAAGGTGAGGTGGGGTGATGCATAAAACAAGGGTTTGAAATTAGCTCAGACACCGCTCCATAAGCCAAATATGTACTAGAGAAGGCCTACTCCCTGCTCAGTGAACTGGACTCAACACCCCCTAGTCACCGCACAAGAATATATCTGACTAGTATGAATCTCAAAAACCTATGTATCGATATCTCTCTGCAAGTGAATCAAGAGGGTGTAAAGCGGCATAAACGCAGCAGGGAAAAGCAGCCAAACCCCATTCTAAACATACATTACTTTAAAAAACCCACAAAGCAAAGACAGTGAAAGAGAGAGAAATTCTTACAAAATCCGTTCAGGGTATCTGATGCAACCTGGATTGACCATATCTAGACCCACAGCTGGATGAGACATAAGGCTGGACACTCTTGGGGCTGAGAGGATTGGTGAGGTTGGGTTAGCAAATGCAGATCCTTTAAAGTAATACGGCGGGGTACCCACCCCATGGGTCTCAAATCTCCAGGTACAAGGGAATCTTCCTACATCAAAACATGCATGGGAAACCCAGAAGATGGTATGCCGTGAGATCGGGAAAGGTTTCTAAAACGCACCTCATTTCTCCTCTCCTTGTGCTCGGGTTCGCCATTCCAGCCTCTTCACTAACCATCTCCCTACTTGGAGAATCAGCACCTTTAACCTCCTGTTTCGTCCAGGTTGCAATTTGTCCTGAGGATGAACGGGAAGACGGGGAACCAACGAGAGACTAGCCCTAGGTGTTGGGACAGGCACAGGTCACTCCATTTTCCCATCAGGAAGAAGAATGAACCACAGGCTCAGCCTGCCCCCCAGAACCAAAATAGGGCCTGAAGCAATCCTGCTCTTTTGCGGCCAGCTCCCAAAAAAGCGAGGAGACAAATGGAGCTCAGGGGCACTGCAATTCACAAACGTGCAGAGTTATAAATGAGAACTCTCGTCCACAAATATATTGAGGGAAGGCAACGAAGAGGATTTGAAAGCAAGGCAGATTTGCAGGAAACAGATTTCAGGAGGTAGATTCGACTCGCCTTTAAAGCACATGAAAAGCAGCAAAACGTTGATAATGATGCCCTTGGCCAAAAAGGGCGTATGCGTTTTTTCCTGAATATATTCAGGAAAAAACGCATACGCCCTTTTAGGCCAAGCAAGCAAGCCGGAAGGGCAAATCAGCGCTATAAAGAAGTCTCGCTTGCCCTCGGTCAAAAGGGCCATGCTGAACAAAGTGTAAAAACCAGAAAAGCAGGACAGGCCATGGAGACATGGGAGCCTTGCTACGCTGATGGGCGGGATGTAAATTGCCAACAGGCACTCTGGAGAAGAGTACGGTGTGTCCTGAAACAAGTAATAAACACAGCGTAGAGAGCATAGGGCACTTCCACTCATGGGCGTATAAATTGGGAAAACTAAAAATCAACAAGACACAGGCACCCTAAAGTTTACGGCTGCTCTGTTTCCAAGAATCTCCGCTTCGGTACACCTTCAATATCCCAGGAAAGAGAAAAATGGATAAAGAAATGGTGGTACTTGGCACAATGGAATATCACTCAGCCATGAAATCAATGTCATAAGGCTACTTAGCAGCATGATGAGTGGATTTAGGTACGATGATTCTAAGTGAAATAAGTCACACAGAAAAAGGCACTTATCCTAAGATATCGCTTATAGAGGGAATGCCAAAATCGCTACACTTGAACTGAATTACAAAACAGAACAGAGGCACACCTTTAGAAGACACACTATGGCTACTTAACCGGAAAGGTGAGGTGGGGTGATGCATAAAACAAGGGTTTGAAATTAGCTCAGACACCGCTCCATAAGCCAAATATGTACTAGACAAGGCCTACTCCCTGCTCAGTGAACTGGACTCAACACCCCCTAGTCACCGCACAAGAATATATCTGACTAGTATGAATCTCAAAAACCTATGTATCGATATCTCTCTGCAAGTGAATCAAGAGGGTGTAAAGCGGCATAAACGCAGCAGGGAAAAGCAGCCAAACCCCATTCTAAACATACATTACTTTAAAAAACCCACAAAGCAAAGACAGTGAAAGAGAGAGAAATTCTTACAAAATCCGTTCAGGGTATCTGATGCAACCTGGATTGACCATATCTAGACCCACAGCTGGATGAGACATAAGGCTGGATACTCTTGGGGCTGAGAGGATTGGTGAGGTTGGGTGAGCAAATGCAGATACTTTAAAGTAATACCGCGGGGTACCCACCCCATGGTTCTCAAATCTCCAGGTACAAGGGAATCTTCCTACATCAAAACATGCATGGGAAACCCAGAAGATGGTATGCCGTGAGATCGGGAAAGGTTTCTAAAACGCACCTCATTTCTCCTCTCCTTGTGCTCGGGTTCGCCATTCCAGCCGCTTGACTAACCATCTCTCTACTTGGAGAATCAGCACCTTTAACCTCCTGTTTCGTCCAGGTTGCAATTTGTCCTGAGGATGACCGGGAAGACGGGGAACCAACGAGAGACTAGCCCTAGGTGTTGGGACAGGCACAGGTCACTCCATTTTCCCATCAGGAAGAAGAATGAACCACAGGCTCAGCCTGCCCCCCAGAACCAAAATAGGGCCTGAAGCAATCCTGCACTTTTGCGGCCAGCTCCCAAAAAAGCGAGGAGACAAATGGAGCTCAGGGGCACTGCAATTCACAAACGTGCAGAGTTATAAATGAGAACTCTCGTCCACAAATATATTGAGGGAAGGCAACGAAGAGGATTTGAAAGCAAGGCAGATTTGCAGGAAACAGATTTCAGGAGGTAGATTCGACTCGCCTTTAAAGCACATGAAAAGCAGCAAAACGTTGATAATGATGCCCTTGGCCAAAAAGGGCGTATGCGTTTTTTCCTGAATATATTCAGGAAAAAACGCATACGCCCTTTTAGGCCAAGCAAGCAAGCCGGAAGGGCAAATCAGCGCTACAAAGAAGTCTCGCTTGCCCTCGGTCAAAAGGGCCATGCTGAACAAAGTGTAAAAACCAGAAAAGCAGGACAGGCCATGGAGACATGGGAGCCTTGCTACGCTGATGGGCGGGATGTAAATTGCCAACAGGCACTCTGGAGAAGAGTACGGTGTGTCCTGAAACAAGTAATAAACACAGCGTAGAGAGCATAGGGCACTTCCACTCATGGGCGTATAAATTGGGAAAACTAAAAATCAACAAGACACAGGCACCCTAAAGTTTACGGCTGCTCTGTTTCCAAGAATCTCCGCTTCGGTACACCTTCAATATCCCAGGAAAGAGAAAAATGGATAAAGAAATGGTGGTACTTGGCACAATGGAATATCACTCAGCCATGAAATCAATGTCATAAGGCTACTTAGCAGCATGATGAGTGGATTTAGGTACGATGATTCTAAGTGAAATAAGTCACACAGAAAAAGGCACTTATCCTAAGATATCGCTTATAGAGGGAATACCAAAATCGCTACACTTGAACTGAATTACAAAACAGAACAGAGGCACACCTTTAGAAGACACACTATGGCTGCTTAACCGGAAAGGTGAGGTGGGGTGATGCATAAAACAAGGGTTTGAAATTAGCTCAGACACCGCTCCATAAGCCAAATATGTACTAGACAAGGCCTACTCCCTGCTCAGTGAACTGGACTCAACACCCCCTAGTCACCGCACAAGAATATATCTGACTAGTATAAATCTCAAAAACCTATGTATCGATATCTCTCTGCAAGTGAATCAAGAGGGTGTAAAGCGGCATAAACACAGAAGGGAAAAGCTGCCAAACCCCATTCTAAACATACATTACTTTAAAAAACCCACAAAGCAAAGACAGTGAAAGAGAGAGAAATTCTTACAAAATCCGTTCAGGGTCTCTGATGCAACCTGGATTGACCATATCTAGACCCACAGCTGGATGAGACATAAGGCTGGACACTCTTGGGGCTGAGAGGATTGGTGAGGTTGGGTGAGCAAATGCAGATACTTTAAAGTAATACCGCAGGGTACCCACCCCATGGGTCTCAAATCTCCAGGTACAAGGGAATCTTCCTACATCAAAACATGCATGGGAAACCCAGAAGATGGTATGCCGTGAGATCAGGAAAGGTTTCTAAAACGCACCTCATTTCTCCTCTCCTTGTGCTCGGGTTCGCCATTCCAGCCCCTTGACTAACCATCTCCCTACTTGGAGAATCAGCACCTTTAACCTCCTGTTTCATCCAGGTTGCAATTTGTCCTGAGGATGAACGGGAAGACGGGGAACCAACGAGAGACTAGCCCTAGGTGTTGGGACAGGCACAGGTCACTCCATTTTCCCATCAGGAAGAAGAATGAACCACAGGCTCAGCCTGCCCCCCAGAACCAAAATAGGGCCTGAAGCAATCCTGCGCTTTTGCGGCCAGCTCCCAAAAAAGCGAGGAGACAAATGGAGCTCAGGGGCACTGCAATTCACAAACGTGCAGAGTTATAAATGAGAACTCTCGTCCACAAATATATTGAGGGAAGGCAACGAAGAGGATTTGAAAGCAAGGCAGATTTGCAGGAAACAGATTTCAGGAGGTAGATTCGACTCGCCTTTAAAGCACATGAAAAGCGGCAAAACGTTGACAATGATGCCCTTGGCCAAAAAGGGCGTATGCGTTTTTTCCTGAATATATTCAGGAAAAAACGCATACGCCCTTTTTGGCCAACCAAGCAAGCCGGAAGGGCAAATCAGCGCTACAAAGAAGTCTCGCTTGCCCTCGGTCAAAAGGGCCATGCTGAACAAAGTGTAAAAACCAGAAAAGCAGGACAGGCCATGGAGACATGGGAGCCTTGCTACGCTGATGGGCGGGATGTAAATTGCCAACAGGCACTCTGGAGAAGAGTACGGTGTGTCCTGAAACAAGTAATAAACACAGCGTAGAGAGCATAGGGCACTTCCACTCATGGGCGTATAAATTGGGAAAACTAAAAATCAACAAGACACAGGCACCCTAAAGTTTACGGCTGCTCTGTTTCCAAGAATCTCCGCTTTGGTACACCTTCAATATCCCAGGAAAGAGAAAAATGGATAAAGAAATGGTGGTACTTGGCACAATGGAATATCACTCAGCCATGAAATCAATGTCATAAGGCTAGTTAGCAGCATGATGAGTGGATTTAGGTACGATGATTCTAAGTGAAATAAGTCACACAGAAAAAGACACTTATCCTAAGATATCGCTTTTAGGGGGAATGTGAAAATCGCTACACTTGAACTGAATTACAAAACAGAACATAGTCACAACTTTAGAAGACACACTATGGCTGCTTAACGGGAAAGGTGAGGTGGGGTGATGCATAAAACAAGGGTTTGAAATTAGCTCAGAGACCGCTCCATAAGCCAAATATATAATAGACAAGGCCTACTCCCTGCTCAGTGAACTGGACTCAACACACCCTAGTCACCACACAAGAATATATCTGAGTAGTAAGAATCTGAAAACCTATGTATCGATATCTCTCTGCAAGTGAATCAAAAGGGTGTAAAGCGGCATCAACACAGCAGGGAAAAGCAGCCAAGCCCGATTCTAAACATACATTACTTTAAAAAACCCACAAAAGAAAGACAGTGAAAGAGACAGAAATTCTTAAAAATCCGTTCAGGGTCTATGATGCAACCTGGATTGACCATATCTAGACCCACAGCTGGATGAGACATAAGGCTGGACACTCTTGGGGCTGAGCGGATTGGTGAGGTTGGGTGAGAAATGCAGATACTTTAAAGTAACACTGCTGGGAACACACCCCATGGGTCTCAAATCTCCAGGTACAAGGGCATCTTCCTACATCAAAACATGCATGGGAAACCCAGAAGATGGTATGCCATGAGATCGGGAAAGGTTTCTAAAACGCACCTCATTTCTCCTCTCCTTGTGCTCGGGTTCGCCATTCCAGCCACTTGACTAACCATCTCCCTACTTGGAGAATCAGCACCTTTAACCTCCTGATTGTACAGGTTGCAATTTGTCCTGAGGATGAACGGGAACATGCGGAACCAACGAGAGACGAGCCCTAGGTATTGGCACAGGCATAGGTCACTCCATTTTCCCATCAGGAAGAAGAATGAACCACAGGCTCAGCCTGCCCCCCAGAACCAATATAGGGCCTGAAGCAATCCTGCGCTTTTGCGGTAGAGCTCCCAAAAAAGCGAGGAGACAAATGGAGCTCAGGGGCACTGCAATTCACAAACGTGCAGAGTTATAAATGAGAACTCTCGTCCACAAATATATTGAGGGAAGGCAACGAAGAGGATTTGAAAGCAAGGCAGATTTGCAGGAAACAGATTTCAGGAGGTAGATTCGACTCGCCTTTAAAGCACATGAAAAGCGGCAAAACGTTGACAATGATGCCCTTGGCCAAAAAGGGCGTATGCGTTTTTTCCTGAATATATTCAGGAAAAAACGCATACGCCCTTTTTGGCCAACCAAGCAAGCCGGAAGGGCAAATCAGCGCTACAAAGAAGTCTCGCTTGCCCTCGGTCAAAAGGGCCATGCTGAACAAAGTGTAAAAACCAGAAAAGCAGGACAGGCCATGGAGACATGGGAGCCTTGCTACGCTGATGGGCGGGATGTAAATTGCCAACAGGCACTCTGGAGAAGAGTACGGTGTGTCCTGAAACAAGTAATAAACACAGCGTAGAGAGCATAGGGCACTTCCACTCATGGGCGTATAAATTGGGAAAACTAAAAATCAACAAGACACAGGCACCCTAAAGTTTACGGCTGCTCTGTTTCCAAGAATCTCCGCTTCGGTACACCTTCAATATCCCAGGAAAGAGAAAAATGGATAAAGAAATGGTGGTACTTGGCACAATGGAATATCACTCAGCCATGAAATCAATGTCATAAGGCTAGTTAGCAGCATGATGAGTGGATTTAGGTACGATGATTCTAAGTGAAATAAGTCACACAGAAAAAGGCACTTATCCTAAGATATCGCTTATAGACGGAATGTCAAAATCACTACACTTTAACTGAATTACAAAACAGAACAGAGGCACACCTTTAGAAGACATACTATGGCTACTTAACCGGAAAGGTGAGGTGGAATGATGCATAAAACAAGGGTTTGAAACTAGCTCAGACACCGCTCCATAAGCCAAATATGTAATAGACAAGGCCTACTCCCTGCTCAGTGAACTGGACTCAACACCCCCTAGTCACCGCACAAGAATATATCTGACTAGTATGTATCTGAAAACCTATGTATCGATATCTCTCTGCAAGTGAATCAAGAGTGTGTAAAGCGGCATAAACACAGAAGGGAAAAGTTGCCAAACCCCATTCTAAACATACATTACTTTAAAAAACCCACAAAGCAAAGACAGTGAAAGAGAGAGAAATTCTTACAAAATCCGTTCAGGGTCTCTGATGCAACCTGGATTGACCATATCTAGACCCACAGCTGGATGAGACATAAGGCTGGACACTCTTGGGGCTGAGAGGATTGGTGAGGTTGGGTGAGCAAATGCAGATACTTTAAAGTAATACCGCAGGGTACCCACCCCATGGGTCTCAAATCTCCAGGTACAAGGGAATCTTCCTACATCAAAACATGCATGGGAAACCCAGAAGATGGTATGCCGTGAGATCAGGAAAGGTTTCTAAAACGCACCTCATTTCTCCTCTCCTTGTGCTCGGGTTCGCCATTCCAGCCCCTTGACTAACCATCTCCCTACTTGGAGAATCAGCACCTTTAACCTCCTGTTTCGTCCAGGTTGCAATTTGTCCTGAGGATGAACGGGAAGACGGGGAACCAACGAGAGACTAGCCCTAGGTGTTGGGACAGGCACAGGTCACTCCATTTTCCCATCAGGAAGAAGAATGAACCACAGGCTCAGCCTGCCCCCCAGAACCAAAATAGGGCCTGAAGCAATCCTGCGCTTTTGCGGCCAGCTCCTAAAAAAGCGAGGAGACAAATGGAGCTCACGGGCACTGCAATTCACAAACGTGCAGAGTTATAAATGAGAACTCTCGTCCACAAATATATTGAGGGGAGGCAACGAAGAGGATTTGAAAGCAAGGCAGATATGCAGGAAACAGATTTCAGGAGGTAGATTCGACTCGCCTTTAAAGCACATGAAAAGCGGCAAAACGTTGACAATGATGCCCTTGGCCAAAAAGGGCGTATGCGTTTTTTCCTGAATATATTCAGGAAAAAACGCATACGCCCTTTTTGGCCAACCAAGCAAGCCGGAAGGGCAAATCAGCGCTACAAAGAAGTCTCGCTTGCCCTCGGTCAAAAGGGCCATGCTGAACAAAGTGTAAAAACCAGAAAAGCAGGACAGGCCATGGAGACATGGGAGCCTTGCTACGCTGATGGGCGGGATGTAAATTGCCAACAGGCACTCTGGAGAAGAGTACGGTGTGTCCTGAAACAAGTAATAAACACAGCGTAGAGAGCATAGGGCACTTCCACTCATGGGCGTATAAATTGGGAAAACTAAAAATCAACAAGACACAGGCACCCTAAAGATTACGGCTGCTCTGTTTCCAAGAACCTCCGCTTCGGTACACCTTCAATATCCAAGGAAAGAGAAAAATGGATAAAGAAATGGTGGTACTTGGCACAATGGAATATCACTCAGCCATGAAATCAATGTCATAAGGCTAGTTAGCAGCATGATGAGTGGATTTAGGTACGATGATTCTAAGTGAAATAAGTCACACAGAAAAAGACACTTAACCTAAGATATTGCTTATAGAGGGAATGTCAAAATCGCTACACTTGAACTGAATTACAAAAGAGAACAGAGTCACACCTTTAGAAGACACACTATGGCTGCTTAACGGGAAAGGTGAGGTGGGGTGATGCATAAAACAAGGGTTTGAAATTAGCTCAGAGACCGCTCCATAAGCCAAATATGTAATAGACAAGGCCTACTCCCTGCTCAGTGAACTGGACTCAACACACCCTAGTCACCACACAAGAATATATCTGACTAGTAAGAATCTGAAAACCTATGTATCGATATCTCTCTGCAAGTGAATCAAGAGGGTGTAAAGCGGCATCAACACAGCAGGGAAAAGCAGCCAAGCCCGATTCTAAAGATAAATTACTTTAAAAAACCCACAAAACAAAGACAGTGAAAGAGAGAGAAATTCTTACAAAATCCGTTCAGGGTCTATGATGCAACCTGGATTGACCATATCTAGACACACAGCTGGATGAGACATAAGGCTGGACACTCTTGGGGCTGAGAGGATTGGTGAGGTTGGGTGAGCAAACGCAGATACTTTAAAGTAACACTGCTGGGAACACACCCCATGGGTCTCAAATCTCCAGGTACAAGGGCATCTTCCTACATCAAAACATGCATGGGAAACCCAGAAGATGGTATGCCATGAGATCGGCAAAGGTTTCTAAAATGCACCTCATTTCTCCTCTCCTTGTGCTCGGGTTCGCCATTCCAGCCGCTTGACTAACCATCTCCCTACTTGGAGAATCAGCACCTTTAACCTCCTGATTGTACAGGTTGCAATTTGTCCTGAGGATGAACGGGAAGACGCGGAACCAACGAGCGACGAGGCCTAGGTGTTGGGACAGCCATAGGTCACTCCATTTTCCCATCAGGAAGAAGAATGAACCACAGGCTCAGCCTGCCCCCCAGAACCAATATAGGGCCTGAAGCAATCCTGCGCTTTTGCGGCCAGCTCCCAAAAAAGCGAGGAGACAAATGGAGCTCAGGGGCACTGCAATTCACAAACGTGCAGAGTTATAAATGAGAACTCTCGTCCACAAAATATTGAGGGAAGGCAACGAAGAGGATTTGAAAGCAAGGCAGATTTGCAGGAAACAGATTTCAGGAGGTAGATTCGACTCGCCTTTAAAGCACATGAAAAGCGGCAAAACGTTGACAATGATGCCCTTGGCCAAAAAGGGCGTATGCGTTTTTTCCCGAATATATTCAGGAAAAAACGCATACGCCCTTTTTGGCCAACCAAGCAAGCCGGAAGGGCAAATCAGCGCTACAAAGAAGTCTCACTTGCCCTCGGTCAAAACGGCCATGCTGAACAAACAGTAAAAACCAGAAAAGCTGGACAGGCCATGGAGACATGGGAGCCTTGCTACGCTGATGGGTGGGATATAAATTGCCAACAGGCACTCTGGAGAAGAGTACGGTGTGTCCTGAAACAAGTAATACACACAGCGTTGAGAGCATAGGGCACTTCCACTCATGGGCGTATAAATTGGGAAAACTAAAAATCAACAAGACACAGGCACCCTAAAGTTTACGGCTGCTCTGTTGCCAAGAACCTCCGCTTCGGTACACCTTCAATATCCCAGGAAAGAGAAAAATGGATAAAGAAATGGTGGTACTTGACACAATGGAATATCACTCAGCCATGAAATCAATGTCATAAGGCTAGTTAGCAGCATGATGAGTGGATTTAGCGACTATGATTCTAAGTGAAATAAGTCACACAGTAAAAGGCCCTTCTCCTAAGATATCGCTTATAGAGGGAATGTCAAAATCGTTACAGTTGAACTGAATTACAAAACAGAACAGAGGCACACCTTTAGAAGACACACTATGGCTGCTTAACGGGAAAGGTGAGGTGGGGTGATGCATAAAACAAGGGTTTGAAATTAGCTCAGACACCGCTCCATAAGCCACATATGTAATAGACAAGGCCTACTCCCTGCTCAGTGTACTGGACTCAACACCCCCTAGTCACCGCACAAGAATATATCTGACTAGTATGAATCTGAAAACCTATGTATTGATATCTCTCTGCAAGTGAATCAAGAGGGTGTAAAGCGGCATAAACACAGCAGGGAAAAGCAGGCAAACCCCATTCTAAACATACATTACTTTAAAAAACCCACAAAGCAAAGACAGTGAAAGAGAGAGAAATTCTTACAAAATCCGTTCAGGGTCTCTGATGCAACCTGGATTGACCATATCTAGACCCACAGCTGGATGAGACAGAAGGCTGGACACTCTTGGGGCTGAGAGGATTGGTGAGGTTGGGTGAGCAAATGCAGATACTTTAAAGTAATACCGCGGGGTACCCACCCCATGGGTCTCAAATCTCCAGGTACAAGGGAATCTTCCTACATCAAAACATGCATGGGAAACCCAGAAGATGGTATGCCGTGAGATCGGGAAAGGTTTCTAAAACGCACCTCATTTCTCCTCTCCTTGTGCTCGGGTTCGCCATTCCAGCCGCTTGACTAACCATCTCTCTACTTGGAGAATCAGCACCTTTAACCTCCTGTTTCGTCCAGGTTGCAATTTGTCCTGAGGATGAACGGGAAGACGGGGAACCAACGAGAGACTAGCCCTAGGTGTTGGGACAGGCACAGGTCACTCCATTTCCCATCAGGAAGAAGAATGAACCACAGGCTCAGCCTGCCCCCCAGAACCAAAATAGGGCCTGAAGCAATCCTGCGCTTTTGCGGCCAGCTCCCAAGAAAGCGAGGAGACAAATGGAGCTCAGGGGCACTGCAATTCACAAACGTGCAGAGTTATAAATGAGAACTCTCGTCCACAAATATATTGAGGGAAGGCAACGAAGAGGATTTGAAAGCAAGGCAGATTTGCAGGAAACAGATTTCAGGAGGTAGATTCGACTCGCCTTTAAAGCACATGAAAAGCGGCAAAACGTTGACAATGATGCCCTTGGCCAAAAAGGGCGTATGCGTTTTTTCCTGAATATATTCAGGAAAAAACGCATACGCCCTTTTTGGCCAACCAAGCAAGCCGGAAGGGCAAATCAGCGCTACAAAGAAGTCTCGCTTGCCCTCGGTCAAAAGGGCCATGCTGAACAAAGTGTAAAAACCAGAAAAGCAGGACAGGCCATGGAGACATGGGAGCCTTGCTACGCTGATGGGCGGGATGTAAATTGCCAACAGGCACTCTGGAGAAGAGTACGGTGTGTCCTGAAACAAGTAATAAACACAGCGTAGAGAGCATAGGGCACTTCCACTCATGGGCGTATAAATCGGGAAAACTAAAAATCAACAAGACACAGGCACCCTAAAGTTTACGGCTGCTTTGTTTCCAAGAATCTCCGCTTCGGTACACCTTCAATATCCCAGGAAAGAGAAAAATGGATAAAGAAATGGTGGTACTTGGCACAATGGAATATCACTCAGCCATGAAATCAATGTCATAAGGCTAGTTAGCAGCATGATGAGTGGATTTAGGTACGATGATTCTAAGTGAAATAAGTCACACAGAAAAAGACACTTATCCTAAGATATCGCTTATAGAGGGAATGTCAAAATCGCTACACTTGAACTGAATTACAAAACAGAACAGAGTCACACCTTTAGAAGACACACTATGGCTGCTTAACAGGAAAGGTGAGGTGGGGTGATGCATAAAACAAGGGTTTGAAATTAGCTCAGAGACCGCTCCATAACCCTAATATGTAATAGACAAGGCCTACTCCCTGCTCAGTGAACTGGACTCAACACACCCTAGTCACCACACAAGAATATATCTGACTAGTAAGAATCTGAAAACCTATGTATGGATATCTCTCTGCAAGTGAATCAAGAGGGTGTAAAGCGGCATCAACACAGCAGGGAAAAGCAGCCAAACCCGATTCTAAACATAAATTACTTAAAAAACCCACAAAACAAAGACAGTGAAAGAGAGAGAAATTCTTACAAAATCCGTTCAGGGTCCATGATGCAACCTGGATTGACCATATCTAGACCCACAGCTGGATGAGACATAAGGCTGGACACTCTTGGGGCTGAGAGGATTGGTGAGGTTGGGTGAGCAAACGCAGATACTTTAAAGTAACACTGCGGGGAACACACCCCATGGGTCTCAAATCTCCAGGTACAAGGGCATCTTCCTACATCAAAACATGCATGGGAAACCCAGAAGATGGTATGCCATGAGATCGGGAAAGGTTTCTAAAACGCACCTCATTTCTCCTCTCCTTGTGCTCGGGTTTACCATTCCAGCTGCTTGACTAACCATCTCCCTATTTGGAGAATGAGCACCTTTAACCTCCTGATTGTACAGGTTGCAATCTGTCCTGAGGATGAACGGGAAGACGTGGAACCAATGTGAGACGAGCCCTAGGTGTTGGGACAGGCATAGGTCACTCCATTTTCCCATCAGGAAGAAGAATGAACCACAGGCTCAGCCTGCCCCCCAGAACCAAAATAGGGCCTGAAGCAATCCTGCGCTTTTGCGGCCAGCTCCCAAAAAAGCGAGGAGACAAATGGAGCTCAGGGGCACTGCAATTCACAAACGTGCAGAGTTATAAATGAGAACTCTCGTCCACAAATATATTGAGGGAAGGCAACGAAGAGGATTTGAAAGCAAGGCAGATTTGCAGGAAACAGATTTCAGGAGGTAGATTCGACTCGCCTTTAAAGCACATGAAAAGCGGCAAAACGTTGACAATGATGCCCTTGGCCAAAAAGGGCGTATGCGTTTTTTCCTGAATATATTCAGGAAAAAACGCATACGCCCTTTTTGGCCAACCAAGCAAGCCAGAAGGGCAAATCAGCGCTACAAAGAAGTCTCGCTTGCCCTCGGTCAAAAGGGCCATGCTGAACAAACTGTAAAAACCAGAAAAGCAGGACAGGCCATGGAGGCAGGGGAGCCTTGCTACGCTGATGGGCGGGATGTAAATTGCCAACAGGCACTCTGGAGAAGAGTACGGTGTGTCCTGAAACAAGTAATAAACACAGCGTTGAGAGCATACGGCACTTCCACTCATGGGCATATAAATTGGGAAAACTAAAAATCAACAAGACACAGGCACCCTAAAGTTTACGGCTGCTCTGTTTCCAAGAACCTCCGCTTCGGTACACCTTCAATATCCCAGGAAAGAGAAAAATGGATAAAGAAATGGTGGTACTTGGCACAATGGAATATCACTCAGCCATGAAATCAATGTCATAAGGCTAGTTAGCAGCATGATGAGTGGATTTAGGTACGATGATTCTAAGTGAAATAAGTCACACAGAAAAAGACACTTATCCTAAGATATCGCTTATAGAGGGAATGTCAAAATCGCTACACTTGAACTGAATTACAAAAGAGAACAGAGTCACACCTTTAGAAGACACACTATGGCTGCTTAACGGGAAAGGTGAGGTGGGGTGATGCATAAAACAAGGGTTTGAAATTAGCTCAGAGACCGCTCCATAAGCCAAATATGTAATAGACAAGGCCTACTCCCTGCTCAGTGAACTGGACTCAACACACCCTAGTCACCACACAAGAATATATTTGACTAGTAAGAATCTGAAAACCTATGTATCGATATCTCTCTGCAAGTGAATCAAGAGGGTGTAAAGCGGCATCAACACAGCAGGGAAAATCAGCCAAGCCCGATTCTAAACATAAATTACTTTAAAAAACCCACAAAACAAAGACAGTTAAAGAGAGAGAAATTCTTACAAAATCCATTCAGGGTCTATGATGCAACCTGGATTGACCATATCTAGACCCACAGCTGGATGAGACATAAGGCTGGACACTCTTGAGGCTGAGAGGATTGGTGAGGTTGGGTGAACAAATGCAGATACTTTAAAGTAATACTGCGGGGTACCCACCCAATGGGTCTCAAATCTCCAGGTACAAGGGCATCTTCCTACGTCAAAACATGCATGGGAAACACAGAGGATGGTATGCCGTGAGATCGGGAAAGGTTTCTAAAACGCACCTCATTTCTCCTCTCCTTGTGCTCGGGTTCGCCATTCCAGCCGCTTGACTAACCATCTCCCTACTTGGAGAATCAGCACCTTTAACCTCCTGTTTCGTCCAGGTTGCAATTTGTCCTGAGGATGAACGGGAAGACGGGGAACCAACGAGAGACTAGCCCTAGGTGTTGGGACAGGCACAGGTCACTCCATTTTCCCATCAGGAAGAAGAATGAACCACAGGCTCAGCCTGCCCCCCAGAACCAAAATAGGGCCTGAAGCAATCCTGCGCTTTTGCGGCCAGCTCCCAAGAAAGCGAGGAGACAAATGGAGCTCAGGGGCACTGCAATTCACAAACGTGCAGAGTTATAAATGAGAACTCTCGTGCACAAATATATTGAGGGAAGGCAACGAAGAGGATTTGAAAGCAAGGCAGATTTGCAGGAAACAGATTTCAGGAGGTAGATTCGACTCGCCTTTAAAGCACATGAAAAGCGGCAAAACGTTGACAATGATGCCCTTGGCCAAAAAGGGCGTATGCGTTTTTTCCTGAATATATTCAGGAAAAAACGCATACGCCCTTTTTGGCCAACCAAGCAAGCCGGAAGGGCAAATCAGCGCTACAAAGAAGTCTCGCTTGCCCTCGGTCAAAAGGGCCATGCTGAACAAAGTGTAAAAAGCAGAAAAGCTGGACAGGCCATGGAGTCATGGGAGCCTTGCTACGCTGATGGGCGGGATGTAAATTGCCAACAGGCACTCTGGAGAAGAGTACGGTGTGTACTGAAACAAATAATAAACACAGCGTAGAGAGCATAGGGCACTTCCACTCATGGGCGTATAAATTGGGAAAATTAAAAATCAACAAGACACAGGCACCCTAAAGTTTACGGCTGCTCTGTTGCCAAGAACCTCCACTTCGGTACACCTTCAATATCCCAGGAAAGAGAAAAATGGATAAAGAAATGGTGGTACTTGGCACAATGGAATATCACTCAGCCATGAAATCAATGTCATAAGACTAGGTAGCAGCATGATTAGTGGATTTAGGTACGATGATTCTAAGTGAAATAAGTCACACAGAAAAAGGCACTTATCCTAAGATATCGCTTATAGAGGGAATGTCAAAATCGCTACACTTGAACTGAATTACAAAACAGAACAGAGGCACACCTTTAGAAGACACACTATGGCTGCTTAACCGGAAAGGTGAGGTGGGGTGATGCATAAAACAAGGGTTTGAAATTAGCTCAGACACCGCTCCATAAGCCAAATATGTAATAGACAAGGCCTACTCCCTGCTCAGTGAACTGGACTCAACACCCCCTAGTCACCGGACAAGAATATATCTGACTAGTATGAATCTGAAAACCTATGTATTGATATCTCTCTGCAAGTGAATCAAGAGGGTGTAAAGCGGCATAAACACAGCAGGGAAAAGCAGCCAAACCCCATTCTAAACATACATTTCTTTAAAAAACCCACAAAGCAAAGACAGTGAAAGAGAGAGAAATTCTTACAAAATCCGTTCAGGGTCTCTGATGCAACCTGGATTGACCATATCTAGACCCACAGCTGGATGAGACATAAGGCTGGACACTCTTGCGGCTGAGAGGATTAGTGAGGTTGGGTGAGCAAATGCAGATACTTTAAAGTAATACAGGGGGTACCCACCCCATGGGTCTCAAATCTCCAGGTACAAGGGCATCTTCCTACATCAAAACATGCATGGGAAACCCAGAAGATGGTATGCCGTGAGATCGGAAAAAGTTTCTAAAACGCACCTAATTTCTCCTCTCCTTGTGCTCGGGTCCGCCATTCCAGCCGCTTGATGCACCATCTCCCTACTTGGAGAATCAGCACCTTTAACCTCCTGTTTCGTCCAGGTTGCAGTTTGTCCTGAGGATGAACGGGAAGACGGGGAACCAACGAGAGACTAGCCCTAGGTGTTGGGACAGGCACAGGTCACTCCATTTTCACATCAGGAAGAAGAATGAACCACAGGCTCAGCCTGCCCCCCAAAACCAAAATAGGGCCTGAAGCAATCCTGCGCTTTTGCGGCCAGCTCCCAAAAAAGCGAGGAGACAAATGGAGCTCAGGGGCACTGCAATTCACAAACGTGCAGAGTTATAAATGAGATCTCTCGTCCACAAATATTTTGAGGGAAGGCAACGAAGAGGATTTGAAAGCAAGGCAGATTTGCAGGAAACAGATTTCAGGAGGTAGATTCGACTCGCCTTTAAAGCACATGAAAAGTGACAAAACGTTGACAATGATGCCCTTGGCCAAAAAGGGCGTATGCGTTTTTTCCTGAATATATTCAGGAAAAAACGCATACGCCCTTTTTGGCCAACCAAGCAAGCCGGAAGGGCAAATCAGTGCTACAAAGAAGTCTCGCTTGCCCTCGGTCAAAAGGGCCATGCTGAACAAAGTGTAAAAACCAGAAAAGCAACACAGGCCATGGAGACATGGGAGCCTTGCTACGCTGATGGGCGGGATGTAAATTGCCAACAGGCAATCTGGAGAAGAGTACGGTGTGTCCTGAAACAAGTAATAAACACAGCGTAGAGAGCATAGGGCACTTCCACTCATGGGCGTATAAATTGGGAAAACTAAAAATCAACAAGACACAGGCACCCTAAAGTTTACGGCTGCTCTGTTGCCAAGAACCTCCGCTTCGGTACACCTTCAATATCCCAGGAAAGAGAAAAATGGATAAACAAATGGTGGTACTTGGCACAATGCAATATCACTCAGCCATGAAATCAATGTCATAAGGCTAGTTAGCAGCATGATGAGTGGATTTAGGTACGATGATTCTAAGTGAAATAAGTCACACAGAAAAAGGCACTTATCCTAAGATATCGCTTATAGAGGGAATGTCAAAATCGCTACACTTGAACTGAATTACCAAACAGAACAGAGTCACACCTTTAGAAGACACACTATGTCTGCTTAACTGGAAAGGTGAGGTGGGGTGATGCATAAAACAAGGGTTTGAAATTAGCTCAGACACCGCTCATAAGCCAAATATGTACTAGACAAGGCCTACTCCCTGCTCAGTGAACTGGACTCAACACCCCCTAGTCACCGCACAAGAATATATCTGACTAGTATGAATCTGAAAACCTATGTATCGATATCTCTCTGCAAGTGAATCAAGAGGGTGTAAAGCGGCATAAACACAGCAGGGAAAAGCAGCCAAACCCCATTCTAAACATACATTACTTTAAAAAACCCACAAAGCAAAGACAGTGAAAGAGATAGAAATTCTTACAAAATCCGTTCAGGGTCTCTGATGCAACCTGGATTGACCATATCTAGACCCACAGCTGGATGAGACATAAGGCTGGACACTCTTGGGGCTGAGAGGATTGGTGAGGTTGGGTGAGCAAATGCAGATACTTTAAAGTAATACCGCGGGGTACCCACCCGATGGGTCTCAAATCTCCAGGTACAAGGGAATCTTCCTACATCAAAACATGCATGGGAAACCCAGAAGATGGTATGCCGTGAGATCGGGAAAGTTTCTAAAACGCACCTCATTTCTCCCCTCCTTGTGCTCGGGTTCGCCATTCCAGCCACTTGACTAACCATCTCCCTAATTGGAGAATCAGCACCTTTAACCTACTGTTTCGTCCAGGTTGCAATTTGTCCTGAGGATGAACGGGAAGACGGGGGACCAACGAGAGACTAGCCCTAGGTGTTGGGACAGGCACAGGTCACTCCATTTTCCCATCAGGAAGAAGAATGAACCACAGGCTCAGCCTGCCCCCCAGAACCAAAATAGGGCCTGAAGCAATCCTGCGCTTTTGCGGCCAGCTCCCAAGAAAGCGAGGAGACAAATGGAGCTCAGGGGCACTGCAATTCACAAACGTGCAGAGTTATAAATGAGAACTCTCGTCCACAAATATATTGAGGGAAGGCAACGAAGAGGATTTGAAAGCAAGGCAGATTTGCAGGAAACAGATTTCAGGAGGTAGATTCGACTCGCCTTTAAAGCACATGAAAAGCGGCAAAACGTTGACAATGATGCCCTTGGCCAAAAAGGGCGTATGCGTTTTTTCCTGAATATATTCAGGAAAAAACGCATACGCCCTTTTTGGCCAACCAAGCAAGCCGGAAGGGCAAATCAGCGCTACAAAGAAGTCTCGCTTGCCCTCGGTCAAAAGGGCCATGCTGAACAAAATGTAAAAACCAGAAAAGCAGGACAGGCCATGGAGACATGGGAGCCTTGCTACGCTGATGGGCGGGATGTAAATTGCCAACAGGCACTCTGGAGAAGAGTACGGTGTGTCCTGAAACAAGTAATAAACACAGCGTAGAGAGCATAGGGCACTTCCACTCATGGGCGTATAAATTGGGAAAACTAAAAGTCAACAAGACACAGGCACCCCAAAATTTACGGCTGCTCTGTTGCCAAGAACCTCCGCTTCGGTACACCTTCAATATCCCAGGAAAGAGAAAAATGGATAAAGAAATGGTGGTACTTGGCACAATGGAATATCACTCAGCCATGAAATCAATGACATAAGGCTAGTTAGCAGCATGATGAGTGGATTTAGGTACGATGATTCTAAGTGAAATAAGTCACACAGAAAAAGGCCCTTATCCTAAGATATCGCTTCTAGAGGGAATGTCAAAATCGCTACACTTCAACTGAATTACAAAACAGAACAGAGTCACACCTTTAGAAGACACACTATGGCTGCTTAACGGGAAAGGTGAGGTGGGGTGATGCATAAAACAAGGGTTTGAAATTAGCTCAGACACCGCTCCATAAGCCAAATATGTAATAGACAAGGCCTACTCCCTGCTCAGTGTACTGGACTCAACACCCCCTTGTCACCGCACAAGAATATATCTGACTAGTATGAATCTGAAAACCTATGTATTGATATCTCTCTGCAAGTGAATCAAGAGGGTGTAAAGCGGCATAAACACAGCAGGGAAAAGCGGCCAAACCCCATTCTAAACATACATTACTTTAAAAAAGCCACAAAGCAAAGACAGTGAAAGAGAGAGAAATTCTTACAAAATCCGTTCAGGGTCTCTGATGCAACCTGGATTGACCATATCAAGACCCACAGCTGGATGAGACATAAGGCTGGACACTCTTGGGGCTGAGAGGATTGGTGAGGTTGGGTGAGCAAACGCAGATAATTAAAAGTAACACTGCGGGGAACACACCCCATGGGTCTCAAATCTCCAGGTACAAGGGCATCTTCCTACATCAAAACATGCATGGGAAACCCAGAAGATGGTATGCCGTGAGATCGGGAAAGGTTTCTAAAACGCACCTCATTTCTCCTCTCCTTGTGCTCGGGTTCGCCATTCCAGCCGCTTGACTAACCATCTCCCTACTTGGAGAATCAGCACCTTTAACCTCCTGTTTCGTCCAGGTTGCAATTTGTCCTGAGGATGAACGGGAAGACGGGGAACCAACGAGAGACTAGCCCTAGGTGTTGGGACAGGCACAGGTCACTCCATTTTCCCATCAGGAAGAAGAATGAACCACAGGCTCAGCCTGCCCCACAGAACCAAAATAGGGCCTGAAGCAATCCTGCGCTTTTGCGGCCAGCTCCCAAAAAAGCGAGGAGACTAATGGAGCTCAGGGGCACTGCAATTCACAAACGTGCAGAGTTATAAATGAGAACTCTCGTCCACAAATATATTGAGGGAAGGCAACGAAGAGGATTTGAAAGCAAGGCAGATTTGCAGGAAACAGATTTCAGGAGGTAGATTCGACTCGCCTTGAAAGCACATGAAAAGTGGCAAAACGTTGACAATGATGCCCTTGGTCAAAAAGGGCGTATGCGTTTTTTCCTGAATATATTCAGGAAAAAACGCATACGCCCTTTTTGGCCAACCAAGCAAGCCGGAAGGGCAAATCAGCGCTACAAAGAAGTCTCGCTTGCCCTCGGTCAAAAGGCCATGCTGAACAAAGTGTAAAAAGCAGAAAAGCTGGACAGGCCATGGAGACATGGGAGCCTTGCTACGCTGATGGGCAGGATGTAAATTGCCAACAGGCACTCTGGAGAAGAGTACGGTGTGTCCTGAAACAAATAATAAACACAGCGTAGAGAGCATAGGGCACTTCCACTCATGGGCGTATAAATTGGGAAAACTAAAAATCAACAAGACACAGGCACCCTAAAGTTTACGGCTGCTCTGTTGCCAAGAACCTCCGCTTCGGTACACCTTCAATATCCCAGGAAAGAGAAAAATGGATAAAGAAATGGTGGTACTTGGCACAATGGAATATCACTCAGCCATGAAATCAATGTCATAAGACTAGGTAGCAGCATGATTAGTGGATTTAGGTACGATGATTCTAAGTGAAATAAGTCACACAAAAAAGGCACTTATCCTAAGATATCGCTTATAGAGGGAATGTCAAAATCGCTACACTTGAACTGAATTACAAAACAGAACAGAGGCACACCTTTAGAAGACACACTATGGCTGCTTAACCGGAAAGGTGAGGTGGGGTGATGCATAAAACAAGGGTTTGAAATTAGCTCAGACACCGCTCCATAAGCCAAATATGTAATAGACAAGGCCTACTCCCTGCTCAGTGAACTGGACTCAACACCCCCTAGTCACCGGACAAGAATATATCTGACTAGTATGAATCTGAAAACCTATGTATTGATATCTCTCTGCAAGTGAATCAAGAGGGTGTAAAGCGGCATCAACACAGCAGGGAAAAGCAGCCAAACCCCATTCTAAACATACATTACTTTAAAAAACCCACAAAGCAAAGACAGTGAAAGAGAGAGAAATTCTTACAAAATCCGTTCAGGGTCTCTGATGCAACCTGGATTGACCATATCTAGACCCACAGCTGGATGAGACATAAGGCTGGACACTCTTGCGGCTGAGAGGATTAGTGAGGTTGGGTGAGCAAATGCAGATACTTTAAAGTAATACTGCGGGGTACCCACCCCATGGGTCTCAAATCTCCAGGTACAAGGGCATCTTCCTACATCAAAACATGCATGGGAAACCCAGAAGATGGTATGCCGTGAGATCGCAAAAAGTTTCTAAAACGCACCTCATTTCTCCTCTCCTTGTGCTCGGGTCCGCCATTCCAGCCGCTTGATTCACCATCTCCCTACTTGGAGAATCAGCACCTTAAACCTCCTGTTTCGTCCAGGTTGCAGTTTGTCCTGAGGATGAACGGGAAGACGGGGAACCAACGAGAGACTAGCCCTAGGTGTTGGGACAGGCACGGGTCACTCCATTTTCACATCAGGAAGAAGAATGAACCACAGGCTCAGCCTGCCCCCCAAAACCAAAATAGGGCCTGAAGCAATCCTGCGCTTTTGCGGCCAGCTCCCAAAAAAGCGAGGAGACAAATGGAGCTCAGGGGCACTGCAATTCACAAACGTGCAGAGTTATAAATGAGAACTCTCGTCCACAAATATATTGAGGGAAGGCAACGAAGAGGATTTGAAAGCAAGGCAGATTTGCAGGAAACAGATTTCAGGAGGTAGATTCAACTCGCCTTTAAAGCACATGAAAAGTGGCAAAACGTTGACAATGATGCCCTTGGCCAAAAAGGGCGTATGCGTTTTTTCCTGAATATATTCAGGAAAAAACGCATACGCCCTTTTTGGCCAACCAAGCAAGCCGGAAGGGCAAATCAGCGCTACAAAGAAGTCTCGCTTGCCCTCGGTCAAAAGGGCCATGCTGAACAAAGTGTAAAAACCAGAAAAGCAGGACAGGCCATGGAGACAAGGGAGCCTTGCTACGCTGATGGGCGGGATGTAAATTGCCAACAGGCACTCTGGAGAAGAGTACGGTGTGTCCTGAAACAAGTAATAAACACAGCGTAGAGAGCATAGGGCACTCCCACTCATGGGCGTATAAATTGTGAAAACTAAAAATCAACAAGACACAGGCACCCTAAAGTTTACGGCTGCTCTGTTTCCAAGAACCTCCGCTTCGGTACACCTTCAATATCCCAGGAAAGAGAAAAGTGGATAAAGAAATGGTGGTACTTGGCACAATGGAATATCACTCAGCCATGAAATCAATGTCATAAGGCTAGTTAGCAGCATGATGAGTGGATTTAGGTACGATGATTCTAAGTGAAATAAGTCACACAGAAAAAGACACTTATCCTAAGATATCGCTTATAGAGGGAATGTCAAAATCGCTACACTTGAACTGAATTACAAAACAGAACAGAGTCACACCTTTAGAAGACACACTATGGCTGCTTAACCGGAAAGGTGAGGTGGGGTGATGCATAAAACAAGGGTTTGAAATTAGCTCAGAGACCGCTCCATAAGCCAAATATGTAATAGACAAGGCCTACTCCCTGCTCAGTGAACTGGACTCAACACACCCTAGTCACCACACAAGAATATATCTGAGTAGTAAGAATCTGAAAACCTATGTATCGATATCTCTCTGCAAGTGAATCAAGAGGGTGTAAAGCGGCATCAACACAGCAGGGAAAAGCAGCCAAGCCCGATTCTAAACATAAATTTCTTTAAAAAACCCACAAAACAAAGACAGTGAAAGAGAGAGAAATTCTTACAAAATACGTTTAGGGTCTATGATGCAACCTGGATTGACCATATCTAGACCCACAGCTGGATGAGACATAAGGCTGGACACTCTTGAGGCTGAGAGGATTGGTGAGGTTGGGTGAACAAATGCAGATACTTTAAAGTAATACTGCGGGGTACCCACCCAATGGGTCTCAAATCTCCAGGTACAAGGGAATCTTCCTACATCAAAACATGCATGGGAAACCCAGAAGATGGTATGCCGTGAGATCGGGAAAAGTTTCTAAAACGCACCTAATTTCTCCTCTCCTTGTGCTCGGGTTCGCCATTCCAGCCGCTTGACTAACCATCTCCCTACTTGGAGAATCAGCACCTTTAACCTCCTGTTTCGTACAGGTTGCAGGTTGTCCTGAAGATGAACGGGAAGACGGGGAACCAACGAGAGACTAGCCCTAGGTGTTGGGACAGGCATAGGTCACTCCATTTTCCCATCAGGAAGAAGAATGAACCACAGGCTCAGCCTGCCCCCCAGAACCAAAATAGGGCCTGAAGCAATCCTGCGCTTTTGCGGCCAGCTCCCAAAAAAGCGAGGAGACAAATGGAGCTCAGGGGCACTGCAATTCACAAACGTGCAGAGTTATAAATGAGATCTCTCGTCCACAAATATATTGAGGGAAGGCAACGAAGAGGATTTGAAAGCAAGGCAGATTTGCAGGAAACAGATTTCAGGAGGTAGATTCGACTCGCATTTAAAGCACATGAAAAGTGACAAAACGTTGACAATGATGCCCTTGGCCAAAAAGGGCGTATGCGTTTTTTCCTGAATATATTCAGGAAAAAACGCATACGCCCTTTTTGGCCAACCAAGCAAGCCGGAAAGGCAAATCAGCGCTACAAAGAAGTCTCGCTTGCCCTCGGTCAAAAGGGCCATGCTGAACAAACTGTAAAAGCCAGAAAAGCAAGACAGGCCATGGAGACATGGGAGCCTTGCTACGCTGATGGGCGGGATGTAAATTGCCAACAGGCACTCTGGAGAAGAGTACGGTGTGTCCTGAAACAAGTAATAAACACAGCGTAGAGAGCATAGGGCACTTCCACTCATGGGCGTATAAATTGGGAAAACTAAAAATCAACAAGACACAGGCACCCTAAAGTTTACGGCTGCTCTGTTGCCAAGAACCTCCGCTTCGGTACACCTTCAATATCCCAGGAAAGAGAAAAATGGATAAAGAAATGGTGGTACTTGGCACAATGCAATATCACTCAGCCATGAAATCAATGTCATAAGGCTAGTTAGCAGCATGATGAGTGGATTTAGGTACGATGATTCTAAGTGAAATAACTCACACAGAAAAAGGCACTTATCCTAAGATATCGCTTATAGAGGCAATGTCAAAATCGCTACACTTGAACTGAATTACAAACAGAACAGAGTCACACCTTTAGAAGACACACTATGGCTGCTTAACGGGAAAGGTGAGGTGGGGTGATGCATAAAACAAAGGTTCGGAATTAGCTCAGACACCGCTCCATAAGCCAAATATGTAATAGACAAGGCCTACTCCCTGCTCAGTGAACTGGACTCAACACCCCCTAGTCACCGCACAAGAATATATCTGACTAGTATGAATCTGAAAACCTATGTATCGATATCTCTCTGCAAGTGAATCAAGAGGGTGTAAAGCGGCATCAACACAGCAGGGAAAAGCAGCCAAACCCCATTCTAAACATAAATTACTTTAAAAAACCCACAAAACAAAGACAGTGAAAGAGAGAGAAATTCTTACAAAATCCGTTCAGGGTCTCTGATGCAACCTGGATTGACCATATCTAGACCCACAGCTGGATGAGACATAAGGCTGGACACTCTTGGGGCTGAGAGGATTGGTGAGGTTGGGTGAGCAAACGCAGATACTTTAAAGTAAAACTGCGGGGAACACACCCCATGGGTCTCAAATCTCCTGGTACAAGGGCATCTTCCTACATCAAAACATGCATGGGAAACCCAGAAGATGGTATGCCGTGAGATCGGGAAAGGTTTCTAAAACGCACCTCATTTCTCCTCTCCTTGTGCTCGGGTTCGCCATTCCAGCCGCTTGACTAACCATCTCCCTACTTGGAGAATCAGCACCTTTAACCTCCTGTTTCGTCCAGGTTGCAATTTGTCCTGAGGATGAACGGGAAGACGGGGAACCAACGAGAGACTAGCCCTAGGTGTTGGGACAGGCACAGGTCACTCCATTTTCCCATCAGGAAGAAGAATGAACCACAGGCTCAGCCTGCCCCACAGAACCAAAATAGGGCCTGAAGCAATCCTGCGCTTTTGCGGCCAGCTCCCAAAAAAGCGAGGAGACTAATGGAGCTCAGGGGCACTGCAATTCACAAACGTGCAGAGTTATAAATGAGAACTCTCGTCCATAAATATATTGAGGGAAGGCAACGAAGAGGATTTGAAAGCAAGGCAGATTTGCAGGAAACAGATTTCAGGAGGTAGATTCGACTCGCCTTGAAAGCACATGAAAAGTGGCAAAACGTTGACAATGATGCCCTTGGTCAAAAAGGGCGTATGCGTTTTTTCCTGAATATATTCAGGAAAAAACGCATACGCCCTTTTTGGCCAACCAAGCAAGCCGGAAGGGCAAATCAGCGCTACAAAGAAGTCTCGCTTGCCCTCGGTCAAAAGGCCATGCTGAACAAAGTGTAAAAAGCAGAAAAGCTGGACAGGCCATGGAGACATGGGAGCCTTGCTACGCTGATGGGCAGGATGTAAATTGCCAACAGGCACTCTGGAGAAGAGTACGGTGTGTCCTGAAACAAATAATAAACACAGCGTAGAGAGCATAGGGCACTTCCACTCATGGGCGTATAAATTGGGAAAACTAAAAATCAACAAGACACAGACACCCTAAAGTTTACGGCTGCTCTGTTGCCAAGAACCTCCGCTTCGGTACACCTTCAATATCCCAGGAAAGAGAAAAATGGATAAAGAAATGGTGGTACTTGGCACAATGGAATATCACTCAGCCATGAAATCAATGTCATAAGACTAGGTAGCAGCATGATTAGTGGATTTAGGTACGATGATTCTAAGTGAAATAAGTCACACAAAAAAGGCACTTATCCTAAGATATCGCTTATAGAGGGAATGTCAAAATCGCTACACTTGAACTGAATTACAAAACAGAACAGAGGCACACCTTTAGAAGACACACTATGGCTGCTTAACCGGAAAGGTGAGGTGGGGTGATGCATAAAACAAGGGTTTGAAATTAGCTCAGACACCGCTCCATAAGCCAAATATGTAATAGACAAGGCCTACTCCCTGCTCAGTGAACTGGACTCAACACCCCCTAGTCACCGGACAAGAATATATCTGACTAGTATGAATCTGAAAACCTATGTATTGATATCTCTCTGCAAGTGAATCAAGAGGGTGTAAAGCGGCATCAACACAGCAGGGAAAAGCAGCCAAACCCCATTCTAAACATACATTACTTTAAAAAACCCACAAAGCAAAGACAGTGAAAGAGAGAGAAATTCTTACAAAATCCGTTCAGGGTCTCTGATGCAACCTGGATTGACCATATCTAGACCCACAGCTGGATGAGACATAAGGCTGGACACTCTTGCGGCTGAGAGGATTAGTGAGGTTGGGTGAGCAAATGCAGATACTTTAAAGTAATACTGCGGGGTACCCACCCCATGGGTCTCAAATCTCCAGGTACAAGGGCATCTTCCTACATCAAAACATGCATGGGAAACCCAGAAGATGGTATGCCGTGAGATCGCAAAAAGTTTCTAAAACGCACCTCATTTCTCCTCTCCTTGTGCTCGGGTCCGCCATTCCAGCCGCTTGATTCACCATCTCCCTACTTGGAGAATCAGCACCTTAAACCTCCTGTTTCGTCCAGGTTGCAGTTTGTCCTGAGGATGAACGGGAAGACGGGGAACCAACGAGAGACTAGCCCTAGGTGTTGGGACAGGCACAGGTCACTCCATTTTCACATCAGGAAGAAGAATGAACCACAGGCTCAGCCTGCCCCCCAAAACCAAAATAGGGCCTGAAGCAATCCTGCGCTTTTGCGGCCAGCTCCCAAAAAAGCGAGGAGACAAATGGAGCTCAGGGGCACTGCAATTCACAAACGTGCAGAGTTATAAATGAGAACTCTCGTCCACAAATATATTGAGGGAAGGCAACGAAGAGGATTTGAAAGCAAGGCAGATTTGCAGGAAACAGATTTCAGGAGGTAGATTCAACTCGCCTTTAAAGCACATGAAAAGTGGCAAAACGTTGACAATGATGCCCTTGGCCAAAAAGGGCGTATGCGTTTTTTCCTGAATATATTCAGGAAAAAACGCATACGCCCTTTTTGGCCAACCAAGCAAGCCGGAAGGGCAAATCAGCGCTACAAAGAAGTCTCGCTTGCCCTCGGTCAAAAGGGCCATGCTGAACAAAGTGTAAAAACCAGAAAAGCAGGACAGGCCATGGAGACAAGGGAGCCTTGCTACGCTGATGGGCGGGATGTAAATTGCCAACAGGCACTCTGGAGAAGAGTACGGTGTGTCCTGAAACAAGTAATAAACACAGCTTAGAGAGCATAGGGCACTCCCACTCATGGGCGTATAAATTGTGAAAACTAAAAATCAACAAGACACAGGCACCCTAAAGTTTACGGCTGCTCTGTTTCCAAGAACCTCCGCTTCGGTACACCTTCAATATCCCAGGAAAGAGAAAAGTGGATAAAGAAATGGTGGTACTTGGCACAATGGAATATCACTCAGCCATGAAATCAATGTCATAAGGCTAGTTAGCAGCATGATGAGTGGATTTAGGTACGATGATTCTAAGTGAAATAAGTCACACAGAAAAAGACACTTATCCTAAGATATCGCTTATAGAGGGAATGTCAAAATCGCTACAGTTGAACTGAATTACAAAACAGAACAGAGTCACACCTTTAGAAGACACACTATGGCTGCTTAACGGGAAAGGTGAGGTGGGGTGATGCATAAAACAAGGGTTTGAAATTAGCTCAGAGACCGCTCCATAAGCCAAATATGTAATAGACAAGGCCTACTCCCTGCTCAGTGAACTGGACTCAACACACCCTAGTCACCACACAAGAATATATCTGAGTAGTAAGAATCTGAAAACCTATGTATCGATATCTCTCTGCAAGTGAATCAAGAGGGTGTAAAGCGGCATCAACACAGCAGGGAAAAGCAGCCAAGCCCGATTCTAAACATAAATTTCTTTAAAAAACCCACAAAACAAAGACAGTGAAAGAGAGAGAAATTCTTACAAAATCCGTTTAGGGTCTATGATGCAACCTGGATTGACCATATCTAGACCCACAGCTGGATGAGACATAAGGCTGGACACTCTTGAGGCTGAGAGGATTGGTGAGGTTGGGTGAACAAATGCAGATACTTTAAAGTAATACTGCGGGGTACCCACCCAATGGGTCTCAAATCTCCAGGTACAAGGGAATCTTCCTACATCAAAACATGCATGGGAAACCCAGAAGATGGTATGCCGTGAGATCGGGAAAAGTTTCTAAAACGCACCTCATTTCTCCTCTCCTTGTGCTCGGGTTCGCCATTCCAGCCGCTTGACTAACCATCTCCCTACTTGGAGAATCAGCACCTTTAACCTCCTGTTTCGTACAGGTTGCAGGTTGTCCTGAAGATGAACGGGAAGACGGGGAACCAACGAGAGACTAGCCCTAGGTGTTGGGACAGGCATAGGTCACTCCATTTTCCCATCAGGAAGAAGAATGAACCACAGGCTCAGCCTGCCCCCCAGAACCAAAATAGGGCCTGAAGCAATCCTGCGCTTTTGCGGCCAGCTCCCAAAAAAGCGAGGAGACAAATGGAGCTCAGGGGCACTGCAATTCACAAACGTGCAGAGTTATAAATGAGATCTCTCGTCCACAAATATATTGAGGGAAGGCAACGAAGAGGATTTGAAAGCAAGGCCGATTTGCAGGAAACAGATTTCAGGAGGTAGATTCGACTCGCATTTAAAGCACATGAAAAGTGACAAAACGTTGACAATGATGCCCTTGGCCAAAAAGGGCGTATGCGTTTTTTCCTGAATATATTCAGGAAAAAACGCATACGCCCTTTTTGGCCAACCAAGCAAGCCGGAAGGGCAAATCAGCGCTACAAAGAAGTCTCGCTTGCCCTCGGTCAAAAGGGCCATGCTGAACAAACTGTAAAAGCCAGAAAAGCAAGACAGGCCATGGAGACATGGGAGCCTTGCTACGCTGATGGGCGGGATGTAAATTGCCAACAGGCACTCTGGAGAAGAGTACGGTGTGTCCTGAAACAAGTAATAAACACAGCGTAGAGAGCATAGGGCACTTCCACTCATGGGCGTATAAATTGGGAAAACTAAAAATCAACAAGACACAGGCACCCTAAAGTTTACGGCTGCTCTGTTGCCAAGAACCTCCGCTTCGGTACACCTTCAATATCCCAGGAAAGAGAAAAATGGATAAAGAAATGGTGGTACTTGGCACAATGCAATATCACTCAGCCATGAAATCAATGTCATAAGGCTAGTTAGCAGCATGATGAGTGGATTTTGGTACGATGATTCTAAGTGAAATAACTCACACAGAAAAAGGCACTTATCCTAAGATATCGCTTATAGAGGCAATGTCAAAATCGCTACACTTGAACTGAATTACAAACAGAACAGAGTCACACCTTTAGAAGACACACTATGGCTGCTTAACGGGAAAGGTGAGGTGGGGTGATGCATAAAACAAGGGTTTGAAATTAGCTCAGACACCGCTCCATAAGCCAAATATGTAATAGACAAGGCCTACTCCCTGCTCAGTGAACTGGACTCAACACCCCCTAGTCACCGCACAAGAATATATCTGACTAGTATGAATCTGAAAACCTATGTATCGATATCTCTCTGCAAGTGAATCAAGAGGGTGTAAAGCGGCATCAACACAGCAGGGAAAAGCAGCCAAACCCCATTCTAAACATAAATTACTTTAAAAAACCCACAAAACAAAGACAGTGAAAGAGAGAGAAATTCTTACAAAATCCGTTCAGGGTCTCTGATGCAACCTGGATTGACCATATCTAGACCCACAGCTGGATGAGACATAAGGCTGGACACTCTTGGGGCTGAGAGGATTGGTGAGGTTGGGTGAGCAAACGCAGATACTTTAAAGTAAAACTGCGGGGAACACACCCCATGGGTCTCAAATCTCCTGGTACAAGGGCATCTTCCTACATCAAAACATGCATGGGAAACCCAGAAGATGGTATGCCATGAGATCGGGAAAGGTTTCTAAAACGCACCTCATTTCTCCTCTCCTTGTGCTCGGGTTCGCCATTCCAGCTGCTTGACCAACCATCTCCCTACTTGGAGAATCAGCACCTTTAACCTCCTGATTGTACAGGTTGCAATTTGTCCTGAGGATGAACGGGAAGACGCGGAAGCAACGAGAGACGAGCCCTAGGTGCTGGGACAGGCGTAGGTCACTCCATTTTCCCATCAGGAAGAAGAATGAACCACAGGCTCAGCCTGCCCCCCAGAACCAAAATAGGGCCTGAAGCAATCCTGCGCTTTTGCGGCCAGCTCCCAAAAAAGCGAGGAGACAAATGGAGCTCAGGGGCACTGCAATTCACAAACGTGCAGAGTTATAAATGAGAACTCTCGTCCACAAATATATTGAGGGAAGGCAACGAAGAGGATTTGAAAGCAAGGCAGATTTGCAGGAAACAGATTTCAGGAGGTAGATTCGTCTCGCCTTTAAAGCACATGAAAAGCGGCAAAACGTTGACAATGATGCCCTTGGCCAAAAAGGGCGTATGCGTTTTTTCCTGAATATATTCAGGAAAAAACGCATACGCCCTTTTTGGCCAACCAAGCAAGCCGGAAGGGCAAATCAGCGCTACAAAGAAGTCTCGCTTGCCCTTGGTCAAAAGGGCCATGCTGAAGAAAGTGTAAAAACCAGAAAAGCAGGACAGGCCATGGAGACATGGGAGCCTTGCTACGCTGATGGGCGGGATGTAAATTGCCAACAGGCACTCTGGAGAAGTGTACGGTGTGTCCTGAAACAAGTAATAAACACAGCATAGAGAGCATAGGGCACTTCCACTCATGGGCGTATAAATTGGGAAAACTAAAAATCAACAAGACACAGGCACCACAAACTTTACGGCTGTTCTGTTGCCAAGAACCTCCGCTTCGGTACACCTTCAATATCCCAGGAAAGAGAAAAATGGATAAAGAAATGGTGGTACTTGGCACAATGGAATATCACTCAGCCATGAAATCAATGTCATAAGGCTAGTTAGCAGCATGATGAGTGGATTTAGGTACGATGATTCTAAGTGAAATAAGTCACACAGAAAAAGGCACTTATCCTAAGATATCGCTTATAGAGGGAATGTCAAAATCGCTACACTTGAACTGAATTACAAAACAGAACAGAGGCACACCTTTAGAAGACACACTATGGCTGCTTAACCGGAAAGGTGAGGTGGGGTGATGCATAAAACAAGGGTTTGAAATTAGCTCAGAGACCGCTCCATAAGCCAAATATGTAATAGACAAGGCCTACTCCCTGCTCAGTTAACTGGACTCAACACCCCCTAGTCACCGCACAAGAATATATCTGACTAGTATGAAATTGAAAACCTGTGTATTGATATCTCTCTGCAAGTGAATCAAGAGGGTGTAAAGCGGCATAAACGCAGCAGGGAAAAGCAGCCAAACCGCATTCTAAACATACATTACTTTAAAAAACCCACAAAGCAAAGACAGTGAAAGAGAGAGAAATTCTTACAAAATCCGTTCAGGGTCTCTGATGCAACCTGGATTGACCATATCTAGACCCACAGCTGGATGAGACATAAGGCTGGACACTCTTGGGGCTGAGAGGATTGGTGAGGTTGGGTGAGCAAACGCAGATACTTTAAAGTAATACCGCGGGGTACCCACCCCATGGGTCTCAAATCTCCAGGTACAAGGGCATCTTCCTACATCCAAACATGCATGTGAAACCCAGAAGATGGTATGCCGTGAGATCGGGAAAGGTTTCTAAAACGCACCTCATTTCTCCTCTCCTTGTGCTCGGGTTCGCCATTCCAGCCGCTTGATTCACCATCTCCCTACTTGGAGAATCAGCATCTTCAAACTCCTGTATCGTACAGGTTGCAATTTTCCTGAGGATGAACGGGAAGACGGGCAACCAACGAGAGACTAGCCCTAGGTGTTGGGACAGGCACAGGTCACTCCATTTTCCCATCAGGAAGAAGAATGAACCACAGGCTCAGCCTGCCCCCCAGAACCAAAATAGGGCCTGAAGCAATGCTGCGCTTTTGCGGCCAGCTCCCAAAAAAGCGAGTAGACAAATGGAGCTCAGGGGCACTGCAATTCACAAACGTGCAGAGTTATAAATGAGAACTCTCGTCCACAAATATATTGAGGGAAGGCAACGAAGAGGATTTGAAAGTAAGGCAGATTTTTAGGAAACAGATTTCAGGATGTAGATTCGACTCGCCTGTAAAGCACATGAAAAGCGGCAAAACGTTGACAATGATGCCCTTGGCCAAAAAGGGCGTATGCGTTTTTTCCTGAATATATTCAGGAAATATATTCAGGAAATATATTCAGGAAATATATTCAGGAAAAAACGAATACGCCCTTTTTGGCCAACCAAGCAAGCCGGAAGGGCAAATCAGCGCTACAAAGAAGTCTCGCTTGCCCTCGGTCAAAAGGGCCATGCTGAACAAACAGTAAAAACCAGAAAAGCAGGACAGGCCATGGAGACATGCGAGCCTTGCTACGCTGATGGGCGGGATGTAAATTGCCAACAGGCAGTCTGGAGAAGTGTACGGTGTGTCCTGAAACAAGTAATAAACACAGCTTAGAGAGCATAGGGCACTTCCACTCATGGGCGTATAAATTGGGAAAACTAAAAATCAACAAGACACAGGCACCCCAAAATTTACAGCTGCTCTGTTTCCAAGAACCTCCACTTCGGTACACCTTCAATATCCCAGGAAAGAGAAAAATGGATAAACAAATGGTGGTACTTGGCACAATGGAATGTCACTCAGCCATGAAATCAATGTCATAAGGCTAGTTAGCAGGATGATGAGTGGATTTAGCGACGATGATTCTAAGTGAAATAAGTCACACAGAAAAAGACACTTATCCTAAGATATCGCTTATAGAGGGAATGTCAAAATCGCTACACTTGAACTGAATTACAAAACAGAACAGAGTCACACCTTTAGAAGACACACTATGGCTGCTTAACGGGAAAGGTGAGGTGGGGTGATGCATAAAACAAGGGTTTGAAATTAGCTCAGAGACCGCTCCATAAGCCAAATATGTAATAGACAAGGCCTACTCCATGCTCAGTGAACTGGACTCAACACACCCTAGTCACCACACAAGAATATATCTGAGTAGTAAGAATCTGAAAACCTATGTATCGATATCTCTCTGCAAGTGAATCAAGAGGGTGTAAAGCGGCATCAACACAGCAGGGAAAAGCACCCAAGCCCGATTCTAAACATACATTACTTTAAAAAACCCACAAAACAAAGACAGTGAAAGAGAGAGAAATTCTTACAAAATCCGTTCAGGGTCTCTGATGCAACCTGGATTGACCATATCTAGACCCACAGCTGGATGAGACATAAGGCTGGACACTCTTGGGGCTGAGAGGATTGGTGAGGTTGGGTGAGCAAACGCAGATACTTTAAAGTAATACCGCGGGGTACCCACCCCATGGGTCTCAAATCTCCAGGTACAAGGGCATCTTCCTACATCCAAACATGCATGTGAAACCCAGAAGATGGTATGCCGTGAGATCGGGAAAGGTTTCTAAAACGCACCTCATTTCTCCTCTCCTTGTGCTCGGGTTCCCCATTCCAGCCGCTTGATTCACCATCTCCCTATTTGGAGAATCAGCATCTTCAAACTCCTGTATCGTACAGGTTGCAATTTTCCTGAGGATGAACGGGAAGACGGGGAACCAACGAGAGACTAGCCCTAGGTGTTGGGACAGGCACAGGTCACTCCATTTTTCCATCAGGAAGAAGAATGAACCACAGGCTCAGCCTGCCCCCCAGAACCAAAATAGGGCCTGAAGCAATGCTGCGCTTTTGCGGCCAGCTCCCAAAAAAGCGAGTAGACAAATGGAGCTCAGGGGCACTGCAATTCACAAACGTGCAGAGTTATAAATGAGAACTCTCGTCCACAAATATATTGAGGGAAGGCAACGAAGAGGATTTGAAAGTAAGGCAGATTTTTAGGAAACAGATTTCAGGATGTAGATTCGACTCGCCTGTAAAGCACATGAAAAGCGGCAAAACGTTGACAATGATGCCCTTGGCCAAAAAGGGCGTATGCGTTTTTTCCTGAATATATTCAGGAAATATATTCAGGAAATATATTCAGGAAATATATTCAGGAAAAAACGAATACGCCCTTTTTGGCCAACCAAGCAAGCCGGAAGGGCAAATCAGCGCTACAAAGAAGTCTCGCTTGCCCTCGGTTAAAAGGGCCATGCTGAACAAACAGTAAAAACCAGAAAAGCAGGACAGGCCATGGAGACATGCGAGCCTTGCTACGCTGATGGGCGGGATGTAAATTGCCAACAGGCAGTCTGGAGAAGTGTACGGTGTGTCCTGAAACAAGTAATAAACACAGCTTAGAGAGCATAGGGCACTTCCACTCATGGGCGTATAAATTGGGAAAACTAAAAATCAACAAGACACAGGCACCCCAAAATTTACAGCTGCTCTGTTTCCAAGAACCTCCACTTCGGTACACCTTCAATATCCCAGGAAAGAGAAAAATGGATAAACAAATGGTGGTACTTGGCACAATGGAATGTCACTCAGCCATGAAATCAATGTCATAAGGCTAGTTAGCAGGATGATGAGTGGATTTAGCGACGATGATTCTAAGTGAAATAAGTCACACAGAAAAAGACACTTATCCTAAGATATCGCTTATAGAGGGAATGTCAAAATCGCTACACTTCAACTTAATTACAAAACAGAACAGAGTCACACCTTTAGAAGACACACTATGGCTGCTTAACGGGAAAGGTGAGGTGGGGTGATGCATAAAACAAGGGTTTGAAATTAGCTCAGAGACCGCTCCATAAGCCAAATATGTAATAGACAAGGCCTACTCCCTGCTCAGTGAACTGGACTCAACACACCCTAGTCACCACACAAGAATATATCTGAGTAGTAAGAATCTGAAAACCTATGTATCGATATCTCTCTGCAAGTGAATCAAGAGGGTGTAAAGCGGCATCAACACAGCAGGGAAAAGCACCCAAGCCCGATTCTAAACATAAATTACTTTAAAAAACCCACAAAACAAAGACAGTGAAAGAGAGAGAAATTCTTACAAAATCCGTTCAGGGTCTCTGATGCAACCTGGATTGACCATATCTAGACCCACAGCTGGATGAGACATAAGGCTGCACACTCTTGGGGCTGAGAGGATTGGTGAGGTTGGGTGAGCAAACGCAGATACTTTAAAGTAATACCGCGGGGTACCCACCCCATGGGTCTCAAATCTCCAGGTACAAGGGCATCTTCCTACATCCAAACATGCATGTGAAACCCAGAAGATGGTATGCCGTGAGATCGGGAAAGGTTTCTAAAACGCACCTCATTTCTCCTCTCCTTGTGCTCGGGTTCCCCATTCCAGCCGCTTGATTCACCATCTCCCTACTTGGAGAATCAGCATCTTTAAACTCCTGTATCGTACAGGTTGCAATTTTCCTGAGGATGAACGGGAAGACGGGCAACCAACGAGAGACTAGCCCTAGGTGTTGGGACAGGCGCAGGTCACTCCATTTTTCCATCAGGAAGAAGAATGAACCACAGGCTTAGCCTGCCCCCCAGAACCAAAATAGGGCCTGAAGCAATCCTGCGCTTTTGCCGCCAGCTCCCAAAAAAGCGAGTAGACAAATGGAGCTCAGGGGCACTGCAATTCACAAACGTGCAGAGTTATAAATGAGAACTCTCGTCCACAAATATATTGAGGGAAGGCAACGAAGAGGATTTGAAAGTAAGGCAGATTTTCAGGAAACAGATTTCAGGATGTAGATTCGACTCGCCTGTAAAGCACAGGAAAAGCGGCAAAACGTTGACAATGATGCCCTTGGCCAAAAAGGGCGTATGCGTTTTTTCCTGAATATATTCAGGAAAAAACGCATACGCCGTTTTTGGCCAACCAAGCAAGCCAGAAGGGCAAATCAGCGCTACAAAGAAGTCTCGCTTGCCCTCGGTCAAAAGGGCCATGCTGAACAAACAGTAAAAACCAGAAAAGCAGGACAGGCCATAGAGACATGGGAGCCTTGCTACGCTGATGGGCGGGATGTAAATTGCCAACAGGCACTCTGGAGAAGTGTACGGTGTGTCCTGAAACAAGTAATAAACACAGCTTAGAGAGCATAGGGCACTTCCACTCATGGGCGTATAAATTGAGAAAACTAAAAATCAACAAGACACAGGCACCCCAAAATTTACAGCTGCTCTGTTTCCAAGAACCTCCACTTCGGTACACCTTCAATATCCCAGGAAAGAGAAAAATGGATAAACAAATGGTGGTACTTGGCACAATGGAATGTCACTCAGCCATGAAATCAATGTCATAAGGCTAGTTAGCAGCATGATGAGTGGATTTAGCAACGATGATTCTAAGTGAAATAAGTCACACAGAAAAAGACACTTATCCTAAGATATCGCTTATAGAGGGAATGTCAAAATCGCTACACTTGAACTGAATTACAAAACAGAACAGAGTCACACCTTTAGAAGACACACTATGGCTGCTTAACGGGAAAGGTGAGGTGGGGTGATGCATAAAACAAGGGTTTGAAATTAGCTCAGAGACCGCTCCATAAGCCAAATATGTAATAGACAAGGCCTACTCCCTGCTCAGTGAACTGGACTCAACACACCCTAGTCACCACACAAGAATATATCTGAGTAGTAAGAATCTGAAAACCTATGTATCGATATCTCTCTGCAAGTGAATCAAGAGGGTGTAAAGCGGCATCAACACAGCAGGGAAAAGCACCCAAGCCCGATTCTAAACATAAATTACTTTAAAAAACCCACAAAACAAAGACAGTGAAAGAGAGAGAAATTCTTACAAAATCCGTTCAGGGTCTCTGATGCAACGTGGATTGACCATATCTAGACCCACAGCTGGATGAGACATAAGGCTGGACACTCTTGGGGCTGAGAGGATTGGTGAGGTTGGGTGAGCAAACGCAGATACTTTAAAGTAAAACTGCGGGGAACACACCCCATGGGTCTCAAATCTCCAGGTACAAGGGCATCTTCCTACATCAAAACATGCATGGGAAACCCAGAAGATGGTATGCCATGAGATCGGGAAAGGTTTCTAAAACGCACCTCATTTCTCCTCTCCTTGGGCTCGGGTTCGCCATTCCAGCTGCTTGACCAACCATCTCCCTACTTGGAGAATCACCACCTTTAACCTCCTGATTGTACAGTTTGCAATTTCTCCTGAGGATGAACGGGAAGACGCGGAACCAACGAGAGACAAGCCCTAGGTGTTGGGACAGGCGTAGGTCACTCCATTTTCCCATCAGGAAGAAGAATGAACCACAGGCTCAGCCTGCCCCCCAGAACCAAAATAGGGCCTGAAGCAATCCTGCGCTTTTGCGGCCAGCTCCCAAAAAAGCGAGGAGACAAATGGAGCTCAGGGGCACTACAATTCACAAACGTGCAGAGTTATAAATGAGAACTCTCGTCCACAAATATATTGAGGGAAGGCAACGAAGAGGATTTGAAAGCAAGGCAGATTTGCAGGAAACAGATTTCAGGAGGTAGATTCGACTCGCCTTTAAAGCACATGAAAAGCGGCAAAACGTTGACAATGATGCCCTTGGCCAAAAAGGGCGTATGCGTTTTTTCCTGAATATATTCAGGAAAAAACGCATACGCCCTTTTTGGCCAACCAAGCAAGCCGGAAGGGCAAATCAGCGCTACAAAGAAGTCTCGCTTGCCCTCGGTCAAAAGAGCCATGCTGAACAAAGTGTAAAAACCAGAAAAGCAGGACAGGCCATGGAGACATGGGAGCCTTGCTACGCTGATGGGCGGGATGTAAATTGCCAACAGGCACTCTGGAGAAGAGTACGGTGTGTCCTGAAATAAGTAATAAACACAGTGTAGAGATCATAGGGCACTTCCACTCATGGGCGTATAAATTGGGAAAACTAAAAATCAACAAGACACAGGCACCCCAAACTTTACGGCTGCTCTGTTGCCAAGAACCTCCGCTTCGGTACACCTTCAATATCCCAGGAAAGAGAAAAATGGATAAAGAAATGGTGGTACTTGGCACAATGGAATATCACTCAGCCATGAAATCAATGTCATAAGGCTAGTTAGCAGCATGATGAGTGGATTTAGGTACGATGATTCTAAGTGAAATAAGTCACACAGAAAAAGGCACTTTTCCTAAGATATCGCTTATAGAGGGAATGTCAAAATCGCTAAACTTGAACTGAATTACAAAACAGAACAGAGGCACACCTTTAGAAGACACACTATGGCTGCTTAACCGGAAAGGTGAGGTGGGGTGATGCATAAAACAAGGGTTTGAAATTAGCTCAGACACCGCTCCATAAGCCAAATATGTAATAGACAAGGCCTACTCCCTGCTCAGTGAACTGGACTCAACACCCCCTAGTCACCGCACAAGATTATATCTGATTAGTATGAATCTGAAAACCTATGTATCGATATCTCTCTGCAAGTGAATCAAGAGGGTGTTAAGCGGCATAAACACAGCAGGGAAAAGCAGCCAAACCCCATTCTAAACATACATTACTTTAAAAAACCCACAAAGCAAAGACAGTGAAAGAGAGAGAAATTCTTACAAAATCCGTTCAGGGTCTCTGATGCAACCTGGATTGACCATATCTAGACACACAGCTGGATGAGACATAAGGCTGGACACTCTTGGGGCTGAGAGGATTGGTGAGGTCGGGTGAGCAAATGAAGATACTTTAAAGTAACACCGCGGGGTACCCACCCCATGGGTCTCAAATCTCCAGGTACAAGGGCATCTTCCTACATCAAAACATGCATGGGAAACCCAGAAGATGGTATGCCATGAGATCGGGAAAGGTTTCTAAAACGCACCTCATTTCTCCTCTCCTTGTGCTCGGGTTCGCCATTCCAGCCACTTGACTAACCATCTCCCTAATTGGAGAATCAGCACCTTTAACCTCCTATTTCGTCCAGGTTGCAATTTGTCCTGAGGATGAAGGGGAAGACGGGGAAACAATGAGAGACTAGCCCTAGGTTTTGGGACAGGCACAGATCACTCCATTTTCCCATCAGGAAGAAGAATGAACCACAGGCTCAGCCTGCCCCCCAGAACCAAAATAGGGCCTGAAGCAATCCTGCGCTTTTGCGGCCAGCTCCCAAAAAAGCGAGGAGACAAATGGAGCTCAGGGGCACTGCAATTCACAAACGTGCAGAGTTATCAATGAGAACTCTCGTCCACAAATATATTGAGGGAAGGCAACGAAGAGGATTTGAAAGCAAGGCAGATTTTCAGGAAACAGATTTCAGGATGTAGATTCGACTCGCCTGTAAAGCACATGAAAAGCGGCAAAACGTTGACAATGAGGCCCTTGGCCAAAAAGGGCGTATGCGTTTTTTCCTGAATATATTCAGAAAAAAACGCATACGCCCTTTTTGGCCAACCAAGCAAGCCGGAAGGGCAAATCAGCGCTACAAAGAAGTCTCGCTTTCCCTCGGTCAAAAGGGCCATGCTGAACAAAGTGTAAAAACCAGAAAAGCAGGACAGGCCATGGAGACATGGGAGCCTTGCTACGCTGATGGGCGGGATGTAAATTGCCAACAGGCACTCTGGAGAAGTGTACGGTATGTCCTGAAACAAGTAATAAACACAGCGTAGAGAGCATAGGGCACTTCCACTCATGGGCGTATAAATTGGGAAAACTAAAAATCAACAAGACACAGGCACCCCAAACTTTACGGCTGCTCTGTTTCCAAGAACCTCCACTTCGGTACACCTTCAATATCCCAGGAAAGAGAAAAATGGATAAACAAATGGTGGTACTTGGCACAATGGAATATCACTCAGCCATGAAATCAATGTCATAAGGCTAGTTAGCAGCATGATGAGTGGATTTAGGTACGATGATTCTAAGTGAAATAAGTCACACAGAAAAAGGCACCTATCCTAAGATATCGCTTATAGAGGGAATGTCAAAATCGCTACACTTGAACTGAATTACAAAACAGAACAGAGGCACACCTTTAGAAGACACACTATGGCTGCTTAACCGGAAAGGTGAGGTGGGGTGATGCATAAAACAAGGGTTTGAAATTAGCTCAGAGACCGCTCCATAAGCCAAATATGTAATAGACAAGGCCTACTCCCTGCTCAGTGAACTGGACTCAACACACCCTAGTCACCACACAAGAATATATCTGAGTAGTAAGAATCTGAAAACCTATGTATCGATATCTCTCTGCAAGTGAATCAAGAGGGTGTAAAGCGGCATCAACACAGCAGGGAAAAGCAGCCAAGCCCGATTCTAAACATACATTACTTTAAAAAACCCACAAAGCGAAGACAGTGAAAGAGAGAGAAATTCTTACAAAATCCGTTCAGGGTCTATGATGCAACCTGGATTGACCATATCTAGACCCACAGCTGGATGAGACATTAGGCTGGACACTCTTGCGGCTGAGAGGATTGGTGAGGTTGGGTGAGCAAATGCAGATACTTTAAAGTAATACTGCGGGGTACCCACCCCATGGGTCTCAAATCTCCAGGTACAAGGGCATCTTCCTACATCAAAACACGCATGGGAAACCCAGAAGATGGTATGCCGTGAGATCGGGAAAAGTTTCTAAAACGCACCTCATTTCTCCTCTCCTTGTGCTCGGGTTCGCCATTCCAGCCGCTTGACTAACCATCTCCCTACTTGGAGAATCAGCACCTTTAACCTCCTGTTTCGTACAGGTTGCAGTTTGTCCTGAAGATGAACGGGAAGACGGGGAACCAACGAGAGACTAGCCCTAGGTGTTGGGACAGGCACAGGTCACTCCATTTTCCCATCAGGAAGAAGAATGAACCACAGGCTCAGCTGCCCCCCAGAACCAAAATAGGGCCTGAAGCAATCCTGCGCTTTTGCGGCCAGCTCCCAAAAAAGCGAGGAGACAAATGGAGCTCAGGGGCACTGCAATTCACAAACGTGCAGAGTTATAAATGAGAACTCTCGTCCACAAATATATTGAGGGAAGGCAACGAAGAGGATTTGAAAGCAAGGCAGATTTGCAGGAAACAGATTTCAGGAGGTAGATTCGACTCGCCTTTAAAGCACATGAAAAGTGACAAAACGTTGACAATGATGCCCTTGGCCAAAAAGGGCGTATGCGTTTTTTCCTGAATATATTCAGGAAAAAACGCATACGCCCTTTTTGGCCAACCAAGCAAGCCGGAAGGGCAAATCAGCGCTACAAAGAAGTCTCGCTTGCCCTCGGTCAAAAGGGCCATGCTGAACAAAGTGTAAAAACCAGAAAAGCAGGACAGGCCATGGAGACATGGGAGCCTTGCTACGCTGATGGGCGGGATGTAAATTGCCAACAGGCACTCTGGAGAAGAGTACGGTGTGTCCTGAAACAAGTAATAAACACAGCGTAGAGAGCATAGGGTACTTTCACTCATGGGCGTATAAATTGGGAAAACTAAAAATCAACAAGACACAGGCACCCTAAAGTTTACGGCTGCTCTGTTGCCAAGAACCTCCGCTTCGGTACACCTTCAATATCCCAGGAAAGAGAAAAATGGATAAAGAAATGGTGGTACTTGGCACAATGCAATATCACTCAGCCATGAAATCAATGTCATAAGGCTAGTTAGCAGCATGATGAGTGGATTTAGGTACGATGATTCTAAGTGAAATAAATCACACAGAAAAAGGCACTTATCCTAAGATATCGCTTATAGAGGGAATGTCAAAATCGCTACACTTGAACTGAATTACAAACAGAACAGAGTCACACCTTTAGAAGACACACTATGGCTGCTTAACGGGAAAGGTGAGGTGGGGTGATGCATAAAACAAGGGTTTGAAATTAGCTCAGACACCGCTCCATAAGCCAAATATGTAATAGACAAGGCCTACTCCCTGCTCAGTGAACTGGACTCAACACCCCCTAGTCACCGCACAAGAATATATATGACTAGTATGAATCTGAAAACCTATGTATCGATATCTCTCTGCAAGTGAATCAAGAGGGTGTAAAGCGGCATCAACACAGCAGGGAAAAGCAGCCAAACCCCATTCTAAACATAAATTACTTTAAAAAACCCACAAAACAAAGACAGTGAAAGAGAGAGAAATTCTTACAAAATCCGTTCAGGGTCTCTGATGCAACCTGGATTGACCATATCTAGACCCACAGCTGGATGAGACATAAGGCTGGACACTCTTGGGGCTGAGAGGATTGGTGAGGTTGGGTGAGCAAACGCAGATACTTTAAATTAAAACTGCGGGGAACACACCCCATGGGTCTCAAATCTCCAGGTACAAGGGCATCTTCCTACATCAAAACATGCATGGGAAACCCAGAAGATGGTATGCCGTGAGATCGGGAAAGGTTTCTAAAACGCACCTCATTTCTCCTCCCCTTGTGCTCGGGTTCGCCATTCCAGCTGCTTGACCAACCATCTCCCTACTTGGAGAATCAGCACCTTTAACCTCCTGATTGTACAGGTTGCAATTTGTCCTGAGGATGAACGGGAAGACGCGGAACAAACGAGAGACGAGCCCTAGGTGTTGGGACAGGCGTAGGTCACTCCATTTTCCCATCAGGAAGAAGAATGAACCACAGGCTCAGCCTGCCCCCCAGAACCAAAATAGGGCCTGAAGCAATCCTGCGCTTTTGCGGCCAGCTCCCAAAAAAGCGAGGAGACAAATGGAGCTCAGGGGCACTGCAATTCACAAACGTGCAGAGTTATAAATGAGAACTCTCGTCCACAAATATATTGAGGGAAGGCAACGGAGAGGATTTGAAAGCAAGGCAGATTTGCAGGAAACAGATTTCAGGAGGTAGATTCGACTCGCCTTTAAAGCACATGAAAAGCGGCAAAACGTTGACAATGATGCCCTTGGCCAAAAAGGGCGTATGCGTTTTTTCCTGAATATATTCAGGAAAAAACGCATACGCCCTTTTTGGCCAACCAAGCAAGCCGGAAGGGCAAATCAGCGCTACAAAGAAGTCTCGCTTGCCCTCGGTCAAAAGGGCCATGCTGAACAAAGTGTAAAAACCAGAAAAGCAGGACAGTCCATGGAGACATGGGAGCCTTGCTACGCTGATGGGCGGGATGTAAATTGCCAACAGGCGCTCTGGAGAAGAGTTCGGTGTGTCCTGAAACAAGTAATAAACACAGCGTAGAGAGCATAGGGCACTTCCACTCATGGGCGTATAAATTGGGAAAACTAAAAATCAACAAGACACAGGCATCCCAAACTTTACGGCTGCTCTGTTGCCAAGAACCTCCGCTTCGGTACACCTTCAATATCCCAGGAAAGAGAAAAATGGATAAAGAAATGGTGGTACTTGGCACAATGCAATATCACTCAGCCATGAAATCAATGTCATAAGGCTAGTTAGCAGCATGATGAGTGGATTTAGGTACGATGATTCTAAGTGAAATAAGTCACACAGAAAAAGGCACTTATCCTAAGATATCGCTTATAGAGGGAATGTCAAAATCCCTAAACTTGAACTGAATTACAAAACAGAACAGAGGCACACCTTTAGAAGACACACTATGGCTGCTTAACGGGAAAGGTGAGGTGGGGTGATGCATAAAACAAGGGTTTGAAATTAGCTCAGACACCGCTCCATAAGCCAAATATGTAATAGACAAGGCCTACTCCCTGCTCAGTTAACTGGACTCAACACCCCCTAGTCCCCGCACAAGATTATATCTGATTAGTATGAATCTGAAAACCTATGTATCGATATCTCTCTGCAAGTGAATCAAGAGGGTGTAAAGCGGCATAAACACAGCAGGGAAAAGCAGCCAAACCCCATTCTAAACATACATTACTTTAAAAAACTCACAAAGCAAAGAC